>NW_021134773.1:0-591 GCF_004193835.3 Ostrinia furnacalis
TCATTCTCTATACTTAATAGATTAATAAAACATACGCCTCCTTCTGGTGCAGTCAGGTAAAAATCTAGTGTATGTATCTGTATATATGTATGTATATGTATGTATGTATGTAGGTATATGTATCTTAAATATTATATCAATTAAAAATTTAACTTCAATTTTAACTTCTACCCTTCTACCTCTACCTTCGCACACACAGCTTTCTGCATAACCTAGGGGTCGACTGGCTGAGAATGCTTGAATAGCATTAAGTCCACCTTTTGTACTATTTTATTGTGCAATAAAGTTTTATAATAATAATAATAATAATTCATCCATAACCCTAGTCCATTCTCCAATAACTGCAATAGCTCCTGTGCACAGGCTGGGGCTGGTCTCTGGCTACATCCCATGATATAGTCAGAGACTAGATCCAGCATGTGCACCACTTTCACTTTTGTCGATTATTTTGCGCTTAACCCTCGCTGTACGAGGTGGGGTGTGACACACCCCAGTCCATTAAAAATAGCCACAATTTTAAAAATTTGCAAGTGCTGAATTTGAAATTCTCAGTAGCTGGAATTATGACACTGCTGTTTCGATCAGCGTTGC
>NW_021134775.1:0-173342 GCF_004193835.3 Ostrinia furnacalis
AAAAGGTAAAAAAACATATGAGATTTAAAAAAATATACAGGGTGTCCCAGAATGGGTGAATCAAACTGATAGGGGAGGTAGCTCTACTAATGTACTATTCCAAAAAAATATGAATATGAATTATTGTAAAGAAAACGTAATAACTTTTAAACTAAGAGGTATATTCTGATAAAATAAAAACAGTAATAATGCTAAAAAACAGGCGATACTAAAAAATACAATAAATACCCAGAATATGCCAACAAATGATGAAAAAAATTGTTTTAGAAAAAAATCTGCTTTTAAATTCGTGTTTTTTTTTATTATTTGATAAATTTCTCCAAAAATGCCCCTANGGAGGATTTGACCTAGGCCTACCTACCTCTCAATCTCTAGACGGATTGGCGAGATTGGGATCTGGCGACTAAAGGACAAAATTAAAAATGGGGCATTATGTTTCCATTATGATGTTAAAAGTATCTTTATGCATGGAAAACTGGGCTTGAATATTCTAATTAATCAATATACAGTTTGAGTCTTGATAAAGTTCACATATGAAAATAGGAGAAACTAGACCTATTTTTTTTACTCACGAAAAAAAAGTAGAAAAATTTCTGAGATTTGAAAAAAAAAACCATAGATTTTTTTTTCTTTCAATTACTTATTGTAAAGAAAACGTCATAACTTTTAAACTTAGAGATATATCGTGATAAAATAAAACAGTAATAATAATGCTAAATAACAGGTGATACTAAAAATACATAAAATATCCAGAAAATAGCAACAAATAATAAAAAAAAAATACATTTTGACAAACATCTGCATTTTAGTTCGTGTTTTTTTGGTTATTTGATAAAAGACAATGCCGGAAATTGGCGTCTTTTTTTTTTCGCGCGGCCATCGACCAAACCTTGTTTTTTGATTACAAAATAGTGTAATAAACCAAACTTACTATGACAATATGTATACCTCTAAACTCAGTCTGAACTGAGTTACGAGCATTAGAATTTTGATGATTTTACATACTTACTAGATTTGCTATTTGCGCGCAAGTTTTGTATGAAATTGCAACAAAATAGTGACATTGTATGTGTAAACAAACAATACCATCCATTAAAGGCTCCAGACATCAGTGTGGCGTAGAATCAGCGCAATAAAAAAATAGCGGGATATTTTGTTGCAATTTCTTACAAAACTTGCGCGCAAAAAGGAAATCTAGTATGTAAATCATCAAACTTCTAACGCTCGTAACTCAGTTCAGACTGAGTTTAGAGGTACACATGTCATAGTAAGTTTGGTTTATTACACTATTTTGTAATCAAAAAACAAAGTTTGGTCAATGGCCGCGCGAAAAAAAAAAGACGCCACCTTCCATACAAAATCTGGCATTGCCATTTCTCCAAATAATGCCTCATAACAGATAGTTTTTATTATTTTGTGTTATTATCAATCGCATTACCTTTGTAACTTTGACAACATATAATGTTATGAGTGACTGATAAACATAAACGTCCTCAGGGAGCAAATCTTTGTGTAACTTTGTAGCTATCATAACAGAAACATACCAACTTGATCTGGTTGCACAATTTTGGTTCCGAGCGAT
Source organism: Ostrinia furnacalis (assembly GCF_004193835.3). NCBI lineage: Eukaryota > Metazoa > Arthropoda > Insecta > Lepidoptera > Crambidae > Ostrinia > Ostrinia furnacalis. The sequence continues at coordinate 1,583 of NW_021134775.1, forward strand.
CGTACCGCAGTAGACGCAGGCCCTCCAAATATACCAAGGACGGGTCCAGCAAAGAAGTAATCTCTTGTTGGAGCGAGACCAGAGGTCAAAGCAGATAACAGGTTACTGGTGGTGGCGATGATACCAAGTAAACCGTCGTGCACCTTGAGCCACTTCACAAATATGCCCATTGCCAATGCAGTACCTGGAAAATAGCAACGGTAATGGTAATAGAAAATTATCATGAAAACATTTGATAACAGCAAAAAGTTGCCATATCTACAGAAAAAATGTGGTAATACTAGGATACAATTGAATAAACATTTCAAGTCTGTTTTCATTTGGAAACTAAAATTCACCATGTAGAAATATTTCAATTTATCTTAAAAAGACGCGATGATCTTATGTTGAAAACTGGTTTCACGAACTACGAGGAGTATTATTATTTACTAGCTGACCCGGCGAACTTCGTACCGCCTTAGCGTAGAGATTTTCTTAATATTTTTTTCCGTAAGAACCATCCTTGGACTTCCACAAACATTTTAAAAAAAGAATTATCGAAATCGGTTCAGCCGTTCACACGTGATGCCGTGACAACGTGAAACGGGTTTCATTTTTATATATGTTATTACGGCTAAAGATAGGAGTGAACATAAACTTAAGATTAGCCGGCTAAACTTAAGTTTATCTTCGACGAGATGTTAATGTTAGTTTCTTCTATCTTTAGCCGGCTAAACTTAAGTGTAACCGCAGGCCCTTGGCTAAAAATGTAGAAGGAAATGGAAAAGGAAACAATGTAATAATGTTTACTATTTAGATACGAAAACTTTATTAAAAAACTTCTTTCATTACACATACTTTTATGTACCTACTAGCTGACCCGGCGAACTTGGTTCCGCCTTAATGGCAATAAATAAGCAGACTTTTTTTTTGTTTCGAACGGGATAAAAAGTATCCTATGTCCTTCTCCTGGCTCTAAACTACCTCCCTGACAGTTTTCAGCTAAATCAGTTCAGCCGTTCTTGAGTTATAAGCGAAGTAACTAACACGACTTTCTTTTATATACATATATAGATGTAGTAGGTATTTAAAATTACAATTATTACAATAAAAAATATTAATTACTTAAAACAATATCTACCTAATCATTAAAATAAAATAATAAGGAACCATTTGGTCATTACAGAATATTCTGTAGGTACTTATTTAAAATTACAAAATAAAACTGCGCGCGCGTTGTCTCCCCACCGCCCCCTCAAGCCCTCCGCCGGCCTGGCGCGCCCATCGAATACATTTTTGGCCGTTTCGTTTTGGCTAATGTGCACATTAGCCGGCTAAAGATGGAATATCACGACGCAAACTAACATGTTATCGAACTTTAGCTGCTTCTTGAAGATAAACTTAAGTTTAGCCGGCTAATCTTAAGTTTATGTTCACAACTATCTTTAGCCGTAACATATATATAGATTATCCACTGACCCGAGAGTATTGTTGCCTTTAATATACAGTGTGAGTCTTGATAAAGTGCACATATAAAAAATAGGTGACACTAGACCTATTTTTATCGACAAATAAAAAAAATAAAACCGACTCCAAAAAACCTACACTAAAAAGTTGAAAAATAATTACTAATTACCTACTTATTTATTAGGACGAATTAATATTTATGTAGGTATACCATGATTGATACTTTTGGAGTCGGTGCAGGCAAACTTTACATGTTTCATAATCTTGGCACCGACCTACCTGTACTGCAGGTACGGACCGACGACATCGTAAAGGTAGCAGGGAAGCGCTGGACGCAGACCGCTGCCAATCGATCAACATGGAAAGCATTGGGGGAGGCCTATGTTCAACTTTTTAGTGTAGGTTTTTTGGAGTCGGTTTTATTTTTATTATATAAAATTTTACTTATTTCTTGCTTTTTAGTTAACTAATTATTACCTTGATGTTACCACTGAAGTTAGGCAGTACATTGAGACCATATTCTTCATGTCTACTGTAAAATAATATTCCCTACAAAATACAGGTTACCATATAGGAAACCTAAAAATACCTTAAACCGTCAGCCCACCTTAAAAACATGAAAGAATACAACTGTTGGTCTATTTGTAACTATAATATTTAAAGATATTATCTTCCAACTCCTAAGCATTAAGGAGTTGTACCTACCATGACCAGTTCATCATGATGAGATGATGAATATCTGATGTAAACACTTGAATAACTTTAGAAAAGTAACTATACTTATCTATAAAATTAAAAGAATTATCTTCCAACGCCTAAGCATTAAGGAGTTTTACCTTCTATCATCAGCTCATCAATATGAGATGATGATTTCCAGGAGCAAATACTTAAATAACTTAAGAAAAAGTTTAAAAAACGATATACGTGCCTATAAAATTTGAGGGTTGCCCTCGATTTCCCTAGGATCCCATCATCAGATCCTAACTTGGTGACAATGGGACCACCTCAGAAGTGTACCCTATCGAACAAAAAAAGAATTTTGAAAATCGGTCCACAATTGACGGAGTAATCGGTGAACATACATAGAAAAAAAAAAATACATACAGTCGAACATATTATAACCTCCTCCTTTTTTGAAGTCGGTTAAAAAGGTAAAAAAACATATGAGANCAGGGCCTCTATGGTAGTATTGTCATCCTGAATGCCTTCCACTACCTTCCTACAAACCTCCTCTGTCTGATTTAAGTCAACTCGGCATGCTTTTTCCAAATTAAATTTCTGCATAGCCGTCGATGAAAGAACTGTTGGTATGATGTAGCAAAACAAAAATGGCTCCACAGTCAACAATAGGATAAGAGATTTCATTCGTTTCAATAATCTGAAGGGTTCCTTCTTTCCATCACTTTTTTGTTCGTTACCGTTAGCACTTTTAATTTGGGCAGCATTTGTTTTATTCACATCACTATTTGTTTCACTTTCCATTTTTCCGTTTTTTATCACAAATGGTAAATCGCATGTATATTTCTCAGCTATAACAAGTTGCGACTGAGAGACGTATGTTTTGGCTGCCTCCAAATAAAAACAAGTTCCTTCTAATTATAATACAATCTTCAAGCTCATCCTTGAACAATCTAAACAGCGGTGTTCAACCCACAATTAATTTTTTTTTGTCGACTTATAATACTTTTTATATAAAACCATCATATAATTACGTCATGGTCATGGTCATTATCGTGCGATATTCACTAGATTTGTAGGTATTTGATTGTGTACAAATAAAAGTTACATCTGTAAAAACGGGTACCTACCTGGCATGAGGGTTCGCGTGCCGGACCAATATATCCGAATATCAAAGAAAAAGAAAATTTTTATTCTTGATTATTATGAGTCACACACAACGGACCCCTGCTGAAAATCTAGTCAGTCGAGACTATAATTAATGTGGGTATGCTGAGATGCCTTTTTGTCAAAAGGCACAGATTTTTGAGCATTTCTTTGCATGATTATATTGTTCATCTTCTTCTTCCCTGTATCTGTCTCTTGATCGTCTACTTTTTATTAAAAAAAAAACAATATTGTATTCTGTTTAGATCCGGTAAGCACGTTACCGGTTTTTACATATTCGTAGGTTCTTATAATATCGCGACCGTAAACTTTGACCTTATGACTTTACTAAGCTGCCGAAATTTTAAACCGTTACAGTTACGGTAGTATGGTGTCATACATAAGTAACAAAATGAGATGTATGGACTGATTTTAACAGTTGAGTTTATAAAGCTTTCGAACCTAAAAGAGCTTATTTTTTACCAATCATTAAGAAGTTTATACTAATACATTTTGTTACGTTAAACTTAAAAGGGAAAATTACCAAAGGCTCGCTGCTACTGCCGCCCTGATCATCAATTTCCATAAAGAAAGATGCACACCAAAAAAAAAAAAAAAAAAAACATACCTTTTCTGTAGAATAATGTAAAAACACCCTATGTATACAAAAATGGCAATACCTTACCTGAGTCCTATAAGTCCGGTAGAGGGCGCTAACGATTGTCATACAGTTTTTCAATAAAACTAGTACAGGCGTTAACGTTAAACCGTAGTATCTCATCATTATGTGGCCATCACCTTATACCTAGAGATGGGTAGTGGGTAAAAACCCATTTCACCCGATTGGGTTTAAACTGGGTGNTTAAAAAGAAAAAGAAGGATTTATAGTCTAGATTTTTTTTAATTACTCGCAATATTCAGGACATCTACATAACCCGTCCCATGGTGGGGTCTTTTACCTTAATAATTTCTCAAAACAAAATTGGTAGTAAAGTTAGTATCTACTGTACCTACTTGCCACTTGGATACCTTGATGATAATACTAAAATTAACTTTGAAACTCTGAATCCTTAATATTATCACCATGAAATGCACTAGAGATGAAACGGATAGTTGTTTGGCCGGATACCGGATACCGGATATCCGGCCAGCTGCTAGGCCGGATAGCCGGATATCCGGCGGCCGGATAGTTGGCCCATTGTCTCGTTTCATGTCGTGACGAGTTTAGCGCCGCACAGGTGCTTCGAACGCGATCAGTGGGTCTATTAGTAGACTAAACTAGTCACACTTCGAAAATCGAATCTGTCCGAATAGAATGTCAGATTTTGCCACTTGTCTAGGGGGCAGATCAATTCGAGCGATTTCGGTTGCTATCGTGAGTGTGTGATTGAATAGCGAAAATTAAATTAGTTTACTTGCTGCGATATCTGACTGAACTGCATGCATCATGTCATCAAACCATCAGTGAAAAAAAGATCGTCTTTTTTATTTGGCAATATCTCGACATTAACTGATATTATTTACTACAGGGTGGCGCAGACGAAAATTAACTTTTGAAAATTCAATGAAACGAAAAGAAAACTGTACATTTTTGTAGAACTTTAACTATTGCAATTCAAAGGAAATTGAGTGCAATTTATTTTAAAATTTACTTCCTTTTATAAATTTTATCGTATATTTTACAACATTCGGTCAACATACATCAAAATTTTGGAAAACTCGTTAGAGTTACCTCGAAATGGATTCAGGATGGATGAATGCTGCAGAGTTTTTGTATTATTAGAGTATACTCTGCTCATAAGGTTCCCCGCAAAAAGAAGTCTGCTGGAATGAGATTAGCGCTTCTTAGAGGCAGTGAGATTTCATCCCTGTTTAATAGGTTTCGAGGTAATTCTAACGAACGCATTTCAAGATTTTGATGTATGTTGATCGAATGTTGTAAGCGTCAAGGAAATCTCCTAGGCGATGTAATTTAATAAAGGTAAATTTAAAAATAAATTGCATTAAATTTTCTTCAAATTGCAATAGTTAAAGTTCAGTTTTCGTTTCCTTCAATTTTCAAAAGTGAATTTTCTTCTGGGCCACCCTGTATTTATGTATTCGTCATTAGAGTGAATAGCCCAGAAAAAGAAATTAGTTTTTTGAAAGGCTTTTTGAAGAATGGCGTTTTTGTAACTTTTTGGACTTTAAATAAAAGCCGTCATTATTATATTATAAGCCATTTTATTGATATTTACCTCAAAGATAGTGCATTTCATTTTATTAATAGGAAATTGTCGTAGTTTTTTAATATCCGGTATCCGGCCGGATAGTGAGTTACTATCCGGTATCCGGCCGGATAGTGAGTTACTATCCGGTATCCGGCCGGATAGTAAATTTAGGCCGGATATCCGGCCTACCGGATAGTTGCCGGATATCCGTTTCATCTCTAAAATGCACTATAGTCATTACTAACTACTTAACCAATGTTTGTTTACGTATAGCATTTGCGAACCAAAAAAAAATTATAGGTTAGATTAAACTTGATTATACTTTTATCAGTCATATTGAATATTTTTTGTAGTTTACACTCGCTCTTATTTTTTTTTTAATTCAAAAATCACTCGAAAACTCGCCACCACAACAAAACAAAACTAACAGAAAACAAACAAGCGAGCGAATCACGGCATTGGCTCTGATCACTCATTCATTCACTCATTCAACGCGCCGAACATGACCGACAACAGCGCGGAAACACCCGAATGCACATTCGGTTACGGTCGTAGTTTCGGCAAGTTTGCCGCCGAAAACGAAACTAAACCGAAACTCGTGTTTTTACCGAAACTCAACCGAAAACGAAACCGAAACCGAACATTCGGTCGGACACTAATTGTCATACAGTTTTTCAATAAAACTAGTACAGGCGTTAACGTTAAACCGTATCTCATCATTATGTGGCCAACAACTTGTACCTTGTGATGATAACAGATGTATTAATTTGTTCAAATAAACTTATTTATTTATTTTATTATTAATCCCCAACCCCCTTCTATCCCTACTAATATTACAAATGCGAAAGTAACTCTATCTTTCTATTCTGCCGCGCTTTTACGCTTATCCCGATTTTGATGAAATTTGGCATAGATACAGTTTAAATTACGGAAAGGACAACCTTGGTTTTTGAAACAGGGATGCGCGCGACAAAGGTTTTCTGTGACAGACAAAATTTCACGCGGGCGAAGCCGCGGACAAAAGCTAGTTTAAATTAAAGAAAGCTAAGTTCTGTTCTTTTTTACTTTGTTTATATTACTAGCTATGTCACTTAAACGCGCATTTGCTATGAAAACATGTCAGTCAGACGACCGCACTTTATGCTATGTAGTATTTTCCTGTCACATAATTAGTTATGCATTTTGCCCCTTTAGAAAAACCTCTTAATGTCATCATCATCATCTTTGCCAAGACGGGTTAGGGAACTATCAACAATCTATCGGTACCTAAAGGGAGTTAAAATCGTTCTTCAATAAATACAAAATTTAGGCGGATATACATATAAAGGTGGATCGGAATACGGTATCTAGTGTTAGCAGCTAGGCAGGCCTCCCACTTTGTAGACCGACGATCTATTGAAGGCCGCGGGAAGCATCTGGATGCGGGCAGCGCAGGACCTGTCGTTGTGAACGGATTTTTCCACTTTGTTCACCTGGGTGATATCACCTGGCAGAGCAAAGTAGATTTTTTAGTGTCCTCATTTCCCTCGGAACCATTTCACCCGGGTGATATCACCCAGGTGACTTGAGTCGACTAAGCAGTTGCCTTTGTTCACTTAGGAATTAATATTCATCTAGGTGAATGCTATGCCTAGCTGCTTGCTACTTTTTAGCAAAAGCTACTTTATGCTACTGAATGCTACTTTTTAACCGACTTCAAAAAAGGAGGAGGTTATATTATGTTCGAAGTTAGATGATACTTTTTAATTGCCGATATTAAAATTTAAAGTAGGCTGTATTTTGTGTGACAACAACAAGGACTAATCAACTAAAAATCATAAAATAAAGGCACTGAGCAGGCTGATACCGACTCCGAGTATATCAATCATGGTATACATTAATTGTCCTAATAAATAAATAATGTAATTATTTTCTACTTTTTAATGCAGGTTTTTTGGAGTCGGTTTTTAACTTTTTTGTGAAAATTAATCTATTTCATTCTTCTTAGTTGATTATTCCTTATTATTGCATTGTGATGTCACCCAGATGAACAAAGTGGAATAAGTAGGTAATCCGTTGTGAATATCCTCGGGGAAGACCTTAGNTGTGATGATAACAAATGTATCAATTTGTTCAAATAAACTTATTTATTTATTTTATTATTAATCCCTATCCCCCTTCTATCCCTACTAATATTATAAATGCGAAAGTAACTCTATCTTTCTATTCTGCCGCGCTTTTACGCTTAAACCGATTTTAAACAGAAAAACCTCTTAAAGTCTTATAGCCCGACCAGGAACATAAAAACCCTCGCCATGTTGCGGAAAACTAATGGTACTAATTTCTTTTAATGGCAACAGTAACTGAAAACTTCATTGACATGTCACCTTGCATGTCAGTCTATTGCTGTCAAAGTGTAAACAAACTGTATTTTAAATGTACGCAATTGATTTTGTGTGAATTAAATTGCTAAAATCTTTTTATAGTCGTGAAAGAAAAGTGGTTCACAATGTGTTAAAGTATTTGTCGAAGAGAAATACTAAGGGTTCGGACAATATTTTCATTGAATAATGTTTCCGACAAAGGTTGTCAAATTGACTGACATGTTTATCGCATAGTACAGTCCACTATGAAAATTAGCTATGGTTTGTTTCAACTACCTATTTTAAAAAAAAATGTCACTTTCTAAGTGTTGAATTTTATGGAATTGGGAAAGAAGTACCGAGTTTGAAGCGTTCATGAGCAAACATTGCAGTTGAATATTCAAGTTCTGAATTTGATTATTGATGAAATCATAAAATAAATCCTACTAGCTCGATTGATGGTTTCATTAATTTATTTATTTAAACCAGGTTACCTATAATAATATTTTTTCGTTAATCTATGAAAATATCAAATTAACCCGTAATCCTGAATCCTGATACATAAAGTGAGCCTATTAATTTAACACGGGTACGACTGTACTCAGTGTTGCACTATCAAATGCAATTGACGCGCCTCTATGCCAGGGTTTTTATGTTTCTGGTCAGGCTAAAATGTCATTATCATCATCTTTGCCAAGACGGGTTAGGGAACTATCAACAATCTATCGGTACCTAAAGGTAGTTAAAATCGTTCTTCAATAAATACAAAATTTAGGCGGATATACATATAAAGGTGGATCGGAATACGGTATCTAGTGTTAGCAGCTAGGCAGGCCTCCCACTTTGTAGACCGACGATCTATTGAAGGCCGCGGGAAGCATCTGGATGCGGGCAGCGCAGGACCTGTCGTTGTGAACGGATTTTTCCACTTTGTTCACCTGGGTGATATCACCTGACTGAACAAAGTAGATTTTTTATAGTGTCCTCATTTCCCTCGGAACCATTTCACCTGGGTGATATCACCTTGCCTTTGTTCACTTAGGAATTAATTCATCTAGGTGAACAATGTTACTTTTTAACCGACTTAAAAAAAGGAGGAGGTTATATTATGTTCGAAGTTAGATGATACTTTTTAATTGCCGATATTTAAAGTAGGCTGTATTTTATAGGGAAGATTATTTACACTTAATATGGAAAACTATAGTCTCATTCTCATTAAACATAGGTTTAGGTAGGTACTGTCCATCTTCAGTGACATTATCAAGGACTAATCAACTAAAAATCATAAAATAAAGGCACTAAGCAGGCTGATGCCGACTCCGAGTATATTAATCATGGTATACATTAATTGTCCTAATAAATAAATAATGTAATTATTTTCTCCTTTTTAATGCAGGTTTTTTGGAGTCGGTTTTTAACTTTTTTGTGAAAATTAATCTATTTCATGCTTCTTAGTTGATTATTCCTTATTATTGCATTGTGATGTCACCCAGATGAACAAAGTGGAATAAGTAATCCGTGTGAATATCCTCGGGGACGACCTTAGTTTGTCCAGGGAACATCCCTGACTTCAACGACGGTCACCCAATTGGCGTCATACAGTCGATGAGGTTCAGTTTACTATTTACTAGCTTTCCGCCCGCGGCTTCGCCCGCGTGGAATTTTGTCTGTCACAGAAAAACTTTATCGCGCGCGTCCTTGTTTCAAAAACCTAGATAAAAACTATCCTATGTCCTTTCCCGGGACTTAAACTATGCCAAATTTCATCAAAATCGGTTCAGTGGTTTAGGCGTGAAAGCAAGACAGACAGACAGACGGACAGACAAAAGTTACTTTCGCATTTATAATATTAGTATAGAAGCATAAATTTATTGCAATAAAATACATCGACAAAACATAAAACTAGGTAACTTAGGTACATTACATGCTACATTATATTCTGTAGTATTTTTATGGCAACTGAAATTGTGTGGGTATATAAATCAAATTAATATGTAAAATCATTTAAAAAGCAGTGACATCGTTTTCATATACATGCATCTCTTTCACCTCTGGGTGTGTAACAGCATCTCTTTGCTGTCTTCGATGCATAATGTAGAAAGAACTGAAAAAAAACGGATGAAATTGTTTACAATTATTAACTATTAGTTATTATGACCTATCGCTATCGAGGAAATGAGCTGTACCTTAAATCATTTATATTTTAGAAAAAGAGCAACATCTTCAGCTTTATTTATTGTATAAAAAGATGTACGTCATTTGAATTAGCCTATGAGGTAGCTTAGCTTAGGCTATAATAGCAACAACTTACCCAAATATTATAATATCTGGGACCGTCATGATCGCCCCTACAATATAGAACGCCCCTGGAAATGTGTTGATTGTGTTTGAATATATCTTTGTATACAAAGGCATGTATATCACAGGAAGTAGCGCCTCAACAAAGCCGATAAGGGAACACATTTTACCTGTAAAGAAATGATCATTACATTTTACAAACACAAATGATAATATTATATTAATTTATATTAAATGTAATATAATATTCATCACCATTTCATCATCAAGTCATATCAGTCTCCACTGCAGGAGCTTTATACCCTGTTTTGTTTCCCAAAAGCAAAATTGGAGGATTTGACCTAGACCTACATCTGCTCTCGAAGGTTTGTAATATTGGAAATTTTATTTTTGTCTTACATGTTCCCAACAGGAGAAAATCGACTAAATCAATATTGAGCAAACATTTTAGACATGCGGGAGTATGTTAAGCCTAGTTTCAGGGAGGAGACTGCACCGTGCGAATATTTAGACGAACCACTTGGAGCCACTTTTGACTCCTCATCACTCAAAAACCACTGTGCATTAACACTTTAAATTTGGCACATGAGTTGAGACTTGCAAGATAAATATCAGCTTCAAATTTCATAAATATACTTCAAACGGTTATTTAGATATTAACGTTCAAAAAACGAAATTTAGTACACTAAAATCTATCTATCACCTGTGAAATGTTAAAATTTACTGGTTTTTTATTTGTTCCTTTGTATTTACACATCTACTTATCTGGATGCCAAATATGAACCTTCAAGGTCCTCTGGAAGTGGTTAGAATTTGATCTATAGGTCAGACATGTAGATTTTTGGACGTCAATACCTAAAGAACCGTTTGAGATATATTTATGAAATTTGAAGCTGATGTTTATCTTGCAAGTCTCAACACATGTGCCAAATTTGAGGTGTTAATGCACAGTAGTTTTTGAGTGATGAGGAGTCAAAAGTGGCTCCAAGTGGTTCGTCTAAATATTCGCACGGTGCAGTCCCCTCCCTAAAACTAGGCTTAACATGCTCCCGCATGTCTAGAATGTTTGCTCAATATTGATTTAGTCGATTTTCTCCTGAGGGGAACATGTAAGACAAAAATAAAATTTCCAATATTACAGACCTTCTAGAGCAGATGCCGCGAAAACTATACAAGATATAGAAAAAAACTACCATCTCACCTGTAGCAAATTGAATAAGCTTTTTTTGGTTCATAGTAGTCATGTCACTAGGACACATAGTTTCCGAGGATTAAGCGAAAAACCAAAAAGTGGTACCTTTAAACCCCCCTCTCCCCGCCGGCTCAAGGGCTAAGGGCGGGGACTTTTACTATGTTCACCTCCTAACTAGTCTAAATAAAGTCCCGAAGTCAAAAATTGTGTTCCACGGTTTTCCATCTATAATGCTTTATTGACTGGACTAATAGTTTTTATTATTTTATGTTAATTTTATCAATCGTATTACCTTCGTAACTTTGACAACATACATATAATATTATGAGTGGCTGATAAATATAAACGTCCTTAGGGAGCAAATCTTTGTGTAACTATGTAGCTATCATAACAAAAACATACCAACTTGATCTGGTTGCACAATTTTGGTTCCGAGCGATCGTACCGCAGTAGACGCAGGCCCTCCAAATATACCAAGGACGGGTCCAGCAAAGAAGTATTCTCTTGTTGGAGCGAGACCGGAGGTCAAAGTAGATAGCAGGTTAGAGGTGGTGGCGATGATACCAAGTAAACCGTCGTGCACCTTGAGCCACTTCACAAATATGCCCATTGCCAATGAAGTACCTGGAAAATGGCAACGGTAATACATAATAAAATTAAATGGTAATAGAAAATTATCATGAAAACATTTGACAAAAGCAAAAAGTTGCCATATCTACAGCCAGATTGGTTTTACTGTTTAACAAGAACAAAAGATGATAATAGTAGATACTAGGATACAATTGAACAAATATTTCAAGTCAGTTTTCATTTGGAAATTAAAATTCACTATGTAGAAACATTTCAATTTTATCTATACTAGTAGGGGGTAAAACGGGATCCACGCGTACGAAGTCGCGGGCGGCTGCTAGTATATTTATATTATATATCGACGATCTGGTGAAGGTCGCGGGAGGTGCCTGGATGCAAGCAGCGCAGGACCGGTCTTTGTGGAAATCCTTGGGGGAGGCCTTTGTCCAGCAGTGGACGTCTTTCGGCTGAAACGAACGAACGATATACAGGGTGTTAGGTAAATGGGTATATGAGCCGACACTAGCCCATGTTAAAATGGGCATATAAATGGTATGGTGACGTCAGAAAATTGATATCTCCATTTTAATTATTTTAATTTTCATATAAATCGGATTTTATAAAATTTATTTTGTATGAAAATTTAAAAAATTAAAAATGTGATATCAAATTTCTGACTTTTACCCACCATACCATTTATATGCCCATGTTAACATGGGCTAGTGTCGGCTCATATACCCATTTACCTAACACCTGTATACTTATATTAAATCTATAGAGAGGTCAATTCTGTACATAAAATATATTTTCAAAATAACTATCAGGGGGTGATTAGTGATCGATACTGATGCAAAAAATGCAATCAGTAAAATTGTCTGTTTGTCTATCTGTCTTTCTGTCTGTCTGTCTGTCTGTATATTCCTTATAGAAACAAAAACTACGGGACGGATTTTAATGAAACTTGGTACAATTATTCTTCATACTCCTGGGCAGGTTATAGTATAGTTAGGAGCAGAGTAGTGAAGGGAAATTTTGGGGAAAACGGGAGAAGTTACTCCATTTTTAAGCTTCCGTCGCGTGTGCAGCCTTAATGGTTAAAGTTACATAGAAATCAAGTATGACGGAAATATATCTAAATATACAGTGTGAGTCACGATAAAGTGCACATATGAAAATATGTGAAACTAGACCTATTTTTATCGACAAAAAAGAGGCCAAAAATTTTTTGAGATTTTTTTTTATTTTTTTATAGAATTATTTTTTTTCCAATTAGGTACTTCTCGTAAAGAAAACTTAATAACTTTTAAACTAATAGGTATATCCTGATAAAATAAAAACAGTAATAATGCTAAATAACAGGTGATAATAAAATACATAAAATACCCAGAAAATGCCAACAAATAATAAAAAAATATACTTTTTGAAAAAATTCTGCTTCTAAATTCGTGTTTTTTTTTGTTTTTTTTTTTTTTTTATGTGATAGGAGGCAAACGAGCAAACGGATCACCTGATGGTAAGTGATTACCGTCGCCCATAGACACCCGCAGACCCAGGGGCGTTACAGGTGCGTTGCCGGCCTTTAAGGTAAAGATACGCTCTCCTCTTGAAAGCTTGCTATTTGATCAATTCCTTCAAAAAATGCCCCTATAACAGGTGGTTTTTATTGCTTTGCATTATTTTATATCGTATTACTTTTGTAAAACCAAAAATTGCATGTCTCTATCCTTATCACAACATTTGCTATGATCGTTTGAACAAAGGCCTGTCACCACATTATTCTCCTTATTTGAAATCAAGTTAGATTTCAAATAAAAACTTACAAATCTAGAGCCTCTTTCAGTTTCGTTGTTAACGAAGCGTTGAATGGCGCGCCCGGAGAGGCTTAGTTCAAACGATCATTGCAAACGTTGTGATAGGGATAGAGACATGCGATTTTTGGTTTTACAAAGGTAATACGATAAAGAATAACACAAAGTAATAAACACTACCTATGGGGGCATTATTTGGAGAAATTTATCAAATAATCAAAAACACACGAATTAAAATGCAGATTTTTCTCAAAATGTATCATTTTTTAATTATTTGTTGCCATTTTCTGAGTATTTTATTTATTTTTTTAGTATTGCCTGTTATTTAGTATTATTACTGTTTTTATTTTATTAGGATACTAGCTGTGCCCGCGACTTCGTCCGCGTGGAATAATGACTTTGGGTAGGCAGTTTTAATAATTTATTCTAATTATTTTACAAATAGCTTTTGCCCGCGACTTCGTCCGCGTAGAAGACGAAAAGTTCTCATAGGATATTTAAATGGTTTTTAATGTTATTATCTGTAAATGTTTAATATGCAGTTATTAAATGTTAGAATATGCAGCTCGGCCTTTGATCCGGTGAAAGTTACTCGGTGGTATTATCTTTTTACAATGAAATCGAAATCTTTTAGTGTAGACACTGTTTAATTGTATAAGTCACTATTGCATGCCGTGGCAACCTTTAATTAAGGCAGTACCTAACTACTTAGATTAAGTTTAAATACGTTGTAAATATTGATTGTCTTCTAGTGTATGTCTTGTTGGTTGACCTATCTATACTTATAATAAATCTGTAGAGAGGTCAATTCTGTACATGAAATATATCTTTAAAATAACTATCAGAAAGTGATTAGTGATCGATACTGATGCCAAAAATGCAATCAATAAAATTTTTGTCTGTCTGTATGTCTGTCTGTCCGTCTGTATGTTCCTTATAGAAACAAAAACTACTAGACGGATTTTAACGAAACTTGGTACATTTATTCTTCATACTCCTGGGCAGGTTATAGTATACTTAGGAATTCCCACGGGAACGGGAATTAACGGGAAAATCCCTTTGTATGAAAAATCTAAACCGCTTAAGTTAGACGCTTGAAATTTGGCATGCAGGTATCTTAGTAAACTTGAAGCTTAGTTACAACAGGATATTGCAAATTTCCCACGGTAACGGGAGTTAGCGGGAAAAAACATTTGTATGAAAAAATCTAAACCGCATAAGTTAGACGCTTGAAATTTCTCATGCAGGTATCTTGGTAAACTTAAAGCTTAGTTACAACAGGATATTGCAAAATTCCCACGGGAACGGGAGTCAGCGGGAAAAAACATTCGTATGGAAAAATCTAAACCGCTTAAGTTAGACGCTTGAAATTTGGCATGCAGGTATCTTAGTAAACTTAAAGCTTAGTTACAACAGGATATTGCAAAATTCCCACAGGAACGGGAGTTAGCGGAAAAAAACATTTGTATGAAAAAATCTAAACCGCGTAAGATAGATGAAGGGGGTAAAACGGGATCCACGCGTACGAAGTCGCGGGCGGCCGCTAGTTAAATAAATAAAAACTACACCTACCGCAGTATTTGTTGGTAAACAATATTTTTTTATTTTCCTACGGGTGCTAGAATCACCAAGCTTCCAGCATGCCACATACAACTGGCCGTGGGTGAAACAGCTTTTCCTCAAGTCTACTCCCGCTACCTTATGGGATGGGCCTCCGCTATAACTCTCAAGGGGCGCCCGCGAGGCCATATTAGTTGCCTCGATTACATTGCGATCCAATGTTTAAACTTGCAATCTGACTTAAGTCAGTAAATGCACTAAGGAGTAATTGATATCAACTTTCAAGCAAATCACCACCAAAATAACTTTTTACCCCTATTTGACATAGCTAGGAGATGAATTTCAATAAAATACGAAATACATCTTTCATTAATTCTGTTAAAAAATGTTGATGCAAAATTTGAAGTAGGTTGGACGAAGGAATCACTTTATCCCATACAAACTTTGCCCTCCTTTTTCACCTCCTTAGGGGTAGAATTTTAGAAAATCCTTTCATATCAGATGCCTACGTCATTCAAAGAACACACCCTTCAAATTTCAGGTCTCTACGGTGAGCAGTTTAGGCTGTGCGTTGATCCATCAGTGGCGCGCTCAGTACTTGATCGTTATTTTGCTGCGATGTTATTTTAAAACTTGCTGCGANGCGATATCTTCTAAGATATTTATTGAAATCGAATAATTTAAATGGCAAGTATGTTTAAAATTAAATACTTGTGATGAATAACTTATTTATTTGGATAAGGATTAATATCATGTTTATGAAAACGCCTTCGCAAATAATGCATTATTTTAAAACAGATTTTTTTTTGCATAAAAAAGGTTACTATGAGCCAACCTTAAAAGATAGACATATGCTGTCGCGGACTTTTTTGTAGAACTTTTAAAGGGAAACAATCTTGTCATACATAATTTTTGCGAAACTTTAACCGTTTACGCAACGTCAGCTCTCAAAAGGAAAAAAATCACTGATTTGAAACATTATTCATTGGTGCTCGCTCCTATTGGTCTTAGCGTAATGATATATAGCCTAAAGCCTTCAGGAACTAACGGGCTATCCAACACAAAAAGATTTTTTCAAATCGGTCCAGTAGTTCCTGAGATTAGCGCGTTCAACCAAACAAACAAACAAACAAACTCTTCAGCTTTATAATATTAGTATAGATAGCTCTTAGTTAAAAGTTATTACGTTTTCTTTACAAGAAGAGATTGGAAGAATAAAAATTCTATAAAAATTTAAAAGAATGTAAAAAAAAATTTTGACCACTTTTTTGTCGATAAAAATAGGTCTAGTTTCACCTATTTTCATATGTACACTTTAATGTGACTCACACTGTATGTATAAAGGGAGAAACTGACTGATTGACTGACTGACTGACATATCAACGCACAGCCTAAACGGCTAAACGTTGGCACTTGAAATTTAGAAGGGACGTAGATTAGGTACCGCAGAGGTGCACTAAGAAAGGAATTCCCGAAATTCCCACGGGAACGGGAATTAGCGGGAAAATCCTTTTGTATGAAAAATCTAAACCACTTAAGTTAGACGCTTAAAAGGCATGCAGGTACCTTAGTAAACTTAAAGCTTAGTTACAATAGGATATTGTAAAATTCTCATGGGATGTTTTTTCCCGCTAACTCCCGTAGTTAGCGGGAAAAAACATTTGTATGAAAAAATCAAAAATGCGTACCTAAGATTTGAATAAGAATAAGAAGGGGGTAAAACGGGATCCACGCGTTCGAAGTCGCGGGCGGCCGCTAGTTTATCATAAAAATAAAACCGACTCCAAAACATACACTAAAAAGTATAAAAATAATTACAAATTAATATTAAAATTTATACCATGATTGATACTTCTGGAGTTTTTTTTAATTTAAAATTAACTTAGGTATTTCTTTCTTTTTATAATAATAACAAATTAATTTCTTTCGACCACATTATGATCATAGTGTTATTAAATAAGTACTTACATACATTTGGTTTGATTTCAAATTGAAAATAAGCATCAGCGGTCTGCCAGTGCCAGCACATGAATCATTGAGTAATGATTCAGGTACCGCCAATCAAGCCTCGACGCAAACATGCCAAGCCCCCCCCCCCCCCCCCNCTTGGCTTGAAAAATTTGTAATAATACTGCTTTTCATGAACTTTCAAGGAAAACTATAACGGTCAAGATACATTCGTTAGTTTAACGCCCGTTTTCACCATCAATCCCTATTTTTTAAGTAAACCCTATGGTAACAAATAACAGGAATTTTGTTTACATGGGGGTCACTTAAAAATTAGGGATTGTAGGTGAAAACGGGCATAAGAGTAATAGTCATTTAAATCATGGAATATTATATTTCTTAACTTGTAAAAATTCTTTAGAAGAAAATATTAAAAGTGACTTTAGATGAATTGCTTGCTTCTGAAATATGTTCTGAGTAATTGCTTGCTTCTGAAATATATTGTGTTAACGACGGACAACTACGGAACCCTACACTGCGCGTGGCACGGCACGCACTTGACCAATTTTTACCTTTTAAAGTAAGGAACCGTAGAAATGAACACTGTGAATATAAATATTTATTTCTATTTGTTTATCTACTATATAAAAATAAGTCGGGTTTTCCTCCCTGACGCTATAACTCCAGAACGCACGAACCGATTTCCACGGTTTTGCATTCGTTGGAAAGGTCTCGGGCTCCGTAAGGTTTATAGCAAAGAAAATTCAGGAAAAATTTCAACAGAAAAGCGGGAAGGGGGTAAAACGGGATCCACGCGTACGAAGTCGCGGGCGGCCGCTAGTTAAATATAAAATCTTACCGACGAGTCCCATGATCAAAGCAAACGTTGTATACAGAGATTGATCCACTAGACCCATCTGGTACCTATTCAATGTGTAGAGGTACAGGCATGCTTGTTCACCTGAAAAGTGCATAAGTGGGTTTATGTTAGAAATAATGGGTAGGTATGTTTGTATATGTCAACGTGAAATTGTGAACTCTGTCAGTTTATAATATAACGCGTTAGATTGTAAACTGACAGTGGGTTAGGTTAGGTTAGATTGTAATTTAACTACGTCAGATTATAATCTGACGGAATTCACAATTTTAGGGTGACATATACATGAGAAGCTTTACCATTTCTCTATTCTTAGGATTACGTATTAAGTATACGATTTACAAACAAAATAAAAAAAATGCAATTAATTGTATGATGTTACCTACTTGATTAGCAACTTTGTTAATACATAATATGTATAACGTCTCATATGACTTATCTTGACAGGCTTCGTTTCCAATGAAAGTAAATAATATGGTTTGTTATTGTTTAAATTAATAGACGATTAAATATAATAAGTAAAAAAAAATTAAATGACATTCATGTCTAGTGTTCTTTAGTCCAAACGTTCATTCAAATCAGTTTGAGGTGATAAATATTATGAAAATATAGAATCGAATCAGGAAAATACTGTGTTTTTAAAAGTAGTTTAAATTGTTGGTACTTTTGTTTGCTAAACTATATGTCTTACCTGCAACAGGACCTTGTATAACAATGTGGGCACAAATTACTAAAGTAATCTTCAATAGCTGCTTCCCACGACTTGTGAACACTAACGATAGTGTGCCCCAAACATTCTTCGGGTGAAAAAAGCTTATCAGTTTATGAAAGAAACTTCCTTCAATTTCCACTCTTCTGACATCTTGAATTCTTATCAGTGCGTAGAAGAAACAAAACATATACATAGCCAGTGAAATTCCGAATATTCCAAAGTAACCGAGATTTACAGTTAGTATGCCACTTATTGCATTTGCCAAAGGGGAACCCAATGACACTAAAACACCCGCTACACCCATTCTGAAGGTACGCGACTCGGGGGTGGTGACGTCAGCTAAATAACTGTATGACCCCATCAAAATTACATACAGACCTCCAGTAAACGTGGATGAGCTTGCTTCTATTAGTGCCATCACCCACAAGGGCCACTCCAGAAAGAAGTACGTGCCGGCAAGAATTCCTACTAATGATCCAATTTCTCCAATGACAGGTATAAGTAATAAGTATTTCCTGTTTCCTGTTTTATCACTCCATGCTCCAACAAACAATATCATTAGAGCTGGTATTCCGAATGTTATAGGTTCCCTCCAAGCTGTCATATCTGCCACAAGAACTGAGGCCTTCTTCAGGGCCTCTATGGTAGTATTGTCATCCTGAATGCCTTCCACTACCTTCCTACAAACCTCCTCTGTCTGATTTAAGTCAACTCGGCATGCTTTTTCCATATTAAATTTCTGCATAGCCGTCGATGAAAGGATTGTTGGTATAATGTAGCAAACCAAAAATGGCTCCACAGTCAACAATAGGATAAGAGATTTCATTCGTTTTATTAATCTGAAGGGTTCCTTCTTTCCATCAGTTTTTTGTTCGTTACCGTTAGCACTGTTAATTTGGGCAGCATTTGTTTTGTTCACATCGCTATTTGTGTCACTATTCATTTTTCAGTTTTCTATCACAAATTAATGGTAAATCGTCGGTAACCAATGTGTATTTGCTAGCTATAACAAGTTGCGACTGAGAGATGCGGATTTTCTGTGACCAAATAAAAAAAACTTGCTTCAAGCTCATCCTAGAACAACTTTGCAAAGTTCAACCGCATACTTACTATTAGTATTTTTTTCCTGTCCATTTAAATAAATCTTTAATAAAACCACCACGTCATCATGGTGATTATCTATCGTGGACCACGATAGATAATCACCATTCGTGGTAAATTGAGTATTGGTAGGTATTTAGTTATGCGCTGAATGAAGTTATAGGCCTTTCCACAAAAATGGAATTTCGAATCTAAATGTCATATTTTTTGATACGGTCCCACCGTAAGAACTGTTGATGGTTACCTGGCCTGACGGTTCACGTGCCGCACTATCGCCAATAATCGCAAACCAGTATATTATCACTAGAATGACGGCAAAATTTAACTACCTAGAAAGACGGACGCCGGTCATATGACTGCACTCGTAATAAAACACTGTTTGTTTACAAAATACTAGGTAAGGTTTTACAAAACAATAAATTAATAATAAGTTAATATTTTATATTTTATATTCAATCGTTTTTTTTCACATTTCAGTGTTTTATTATCATAACAAGATCCAAATAATAGCTTACGACATCTATCACATACTTAGTAGTTATTTCACTTCTTCTTAGGTGTGAGGCATGGTTGTTTATATTTAAAAACGTTATAACATTCTAAACATGAATTGAAATGATGAAATATATTACTTCTGTGATCACGATCCCATTATGGAAAACCTTGGGAGAGGCCTTTGTCCAGCAGTGGACGTCATTTGGCTGTTGTAACAAACGAACGCATTCTGAGCAGTAGTCATGGTAGGTTAGGTTCCTATACTACTATCCTAAGAATTATTGATTACCTACATGGCCAACATACCTTTCAGCATCTTTGAGAAGCGAAAAAAAATATAAATCCGGTGTAGATTTCTTTTCGAATTTAAACACCCGAACGCCGCACAATATTTCTTTCTCTTTATGTCCATTTTTAAATAATACTTCGATCATAGAATTAGGTACATACTACAACGCACGCCAGCGTCCTGACGGGCGCGCGCGTGACACTCGACTGATATAATACCCGCCGGCGGGGCGCTTCGCTGTAGGTAATTATCGGATGTACCGCGCGGAGTGAGCCAGGCCTGGTTTTACATTTTAAATAATAATAAAAGCAAATTAAAATAATTTAATCATGTAGTTTTGAGATAGGCTACCCAAAATAATAAAAGTCACAAATTATCAGAAAGTTTAGTCAAAACCTCTATGATTTATTAAGGTTTGAAATTCAAACTGCAGTCAAATGACTGCTCCCGTCTTTCTAGTGATAAACCAGTGCTAGCGCGAATAAGTCCGCAGACCTGCGTCACTGTGTGCCGAGCGCCATTGCAACGTGGATTTTCTATGAAAACTGACGTCCAAACTGATTTGCTTTAACAAAACCCAAAATTCTACAGAACATAGAGGGCTTGCTCGCTTTTTAGTACTTTGGAGGAGAATTTCTCCGAATAACATACAGGGTGTTTCCTGTAAGGTGTCGACAGACAACATACACAGAATGTTTTTTCGGCCGTTTGGTGTAGTGGTTCGAAACGGACTACTATTCCAGAGGTAGCGGGTTCGATTCCCGCACAGTACAAACATTTGTGTGCATGAACATATTTGTTTGTATTGGACTGGGTGTTTTCTATGTATAATAAGTATGTATTTACAAAAAAAAAAAGTATTCAAGTATGTTTATATCCGTTGTCTAGTACCCATAGTACAAGCTTTGCTTAGTTTGGGACTAGAAACGCAGTATAAAATGTCCAAAGATAGGTATTTATCTATTTATTTATTTTCTGTAAGGTGTCAAGCCGAGGCCAGTAGGCCTAAGATGCGCGCCGTATTAACTTTTATCGACGTCAAAATGTATGGGCAAAATCGATAAAATGGCGTGATAACCGCTTATCGCGGCGCGCATCTTAGGCCTACTGGTGATAGGTGAGTGAGGACCATACCTATCGATTTTACCCCTATGTATGTTTACTATTTTTCGTAGTTTAGGAGCTAAAAATTACATTAGGATTTTTTTTACGCGATACGGATTTGTCGTACATAGGTTGGTTATTCAAGACACTTCTCCGCTCCGCCTTAGTGGAAAGGGCCTTAGTGTCCACCTCTGAAAATCGTTTGGTGTAGAGTTAGACTCATAGTTCGCTGTACCTAGTTGGGTTTGCACTTGAAGCAAAAGGTCGCGATCTTGATTCCCGAACGATACAAACATTTTTGGTGTGAATTAACNAAATTAACATTAAAATTTGCATGTAAGATTGGGATGATTCTGTGTGTAATATGGATGTAACTACCTATTTACTAAAAATATTTACATCCATTGTCTGGTATCCTCAGAGCTTTGCTTATTTTGGCCTAATGGCATGTCCAAGGATATTTAAACAAACCTGTACTTAATTATGTAGTGTTATTGACTATTGTTAAAGCCTAGAAATCAACTAATTGCAAGTCTCAATGTTATCGATTGTATTAGTTTTTTTTATAACAAGATGCATAAAGAATTCTAAATGAATAATTGCAAACTATAACTAATTAATATTAAGGTTATTTTATACACGTATCATAATTAGTCCTGTTTACCTACTGTATAATTGTTGCCATGTTAAAAAAGCGTACTAACAACATGCGCAGGAGTATGACATAATTTTTGTAGAATTTGTGAAAGTGCATCACATTGGGTACTGATTTACGCATAAATGTCCACTGGCCGATAGAGACGCCCAGTTTTGTGGGATTCTACCCACTAATACCCGACGGTGTCCACCGGAGCCTAGTGAAATGGTGCCGCGAGTTGTCCCGACTTGGACAGTTTGTCTGCAGCTCCGTTTCAGTACCTCAAGCATGAACAACTTTCGTCTTCGAATCGTTTGCGTATTCGACAAAATTTGATACTCAATCTTCAAATCAGGTGATCCGTTTGCTCGTTTGCCTCCTATCACATAAAAAAAAAAAAAAAAGAATTAAACGATAATGTGACAATTTTGATTCTCAAAATAAGTTTCGTGCGACCATTTCTCATACTAAGTTCACTTTACGACATGTTCACAAGGGCGCTGATGTAGTTTTCGTACTAAATCTTTTGATAGCGATTCGAATACGCAAACGATTAGAACTCGAAAGCTTTTCGTGCTAGTCGTACAGGATGAAGCTCGTTTTCGAGCGAGCCTCTCCGGTTTCGAGAGGTCCATCCCTTCCTCTGGTTGTTTGTAAAGAGGATTTCAAATGGCGCCACTACATCTATACTTATCTATACTTCTATACTAATATTATAAAGCTGAAGAGTTTGTTTGTTTGTTTGTTTGTTTGGTTGAACGCGCTAATCTCAGGAACTACTGGACCGATTTGAAAAATTCTTTTTGTGTTGGATAGCCCGTTAGTTCCTGAAGGCTTTAGGCTATATATCATCACGCTAAGACCAATAGGAGCGGAGCACCAATGAAGAATGTTTCAAATCAGTGATTTTTTTCCTTTTGAGAGCTGACGCTGCGTAAAAAATGAAAAAAGTTGCGAAAACGGGTTTTCACGCGTACGAAGTCGCGGGCACAGCTAGTATTTACATAAATATGGAATGAGAACATGAATTAATCGAACCCAAGACCTTTAGACATTTCAAAGGTAGATAATGTCAAGGTTATAGCTTTACACAATATTTCACATAAAATGTTCCTTACATAACTTATTTTGGATAACCGAATTCGTACGTTCATTGCCTTAATACTTTCTAACATATCAATAAAGGCCGAGCCAAGACTACAAACACTACTTTTTTACGCTGGGAAATGCTTTGCGCATACCCACTGGCCCATGGGGACTACCAGTGGGTTATCTCTCCGCCAGGGCCTGTCCACCAAAGGCCTTAGGGCGAGATCTACCGCTAAAACTGATGGTGTCACCGGAACCCAACGGAAAACACACAAAAATAGTTCTGAAAAGGAGTATAGCAGAAAATGTAGAGATGTTTGAAGCAACTTATGGATAATTTTTGTATTATTACTCCATTTTCTTCCATAAACTTTGAATTTTTAATAAATTTCAACATCTAATTACATTAGTGTGATATATCATTGGAAAAAAGAGAAGCTAGAAATGTTTTTAAGATCATTGGCAATTCATTATCACCATTATTTATTTTTTAAATAGTATTCCAAGTTGATTTTTTTATCGTGGTTTGTACAGTCACGNGAATTAACATTAAATTTGCATGTAAGATTGGGATGATTCTGTGTGTAGGTAATATGGATGTAACTACCTATTTACAAAAAATATTTACATCCATTGTCTGGTATCCTCAGAGCTTTGCTTATTTTGGCCTAATGGCATGTCCAAGGATATTTAAACAAACCTGTACTTAATTATGTAGTGTTATTGACTATTGTTAAAGCCTAGAAATCAACTAATTGCAAGTCTCAATGTTATCGATTGTATTAGTTTTTTTATAACAAGATGCATAAAGAATTCTAAATGAATAATTGCAAACTATAACTAATTAATATTAAGGTTATTTTATACACGTACCATAATTGGTCCTGTTTACCTATTGTATAATTGTTGCCATGTTAAAAAAGCGTACTAACTACATGCGCAGGAGTATGACATAATAATATTTTTGTAGAATTTGTGATAGTGCATCACAATATTTAAACATCAGTTTTTTAGGTCATGTTGGAAGAATGTTGCGAAAACGGGTTTTCACGCGTACGAAGTCGCGGGCACAGATAGTACCTATTTATTTACATAAATATGGGATGAGAACATGAATTAATCGAATCCAAGACCTTTAGACATTTCAAAGGTAGATAATTTCAAGGTTGCTAAAAACGCGAATTTTACTATTTTATTGTTACTTGTAGCAATAACAAAAATGAGAGTTATAGCTTTACACAATGTTTCACATAAAATGTTCCTTACATAACTTATTTTGGATTACCGAATTCGTACTTTCTAACATATCAATAAAGGCCGAGCCAAGACAAACACTACGTTTTTACGCCGGGAAATGCTTTGCGCATACCCACTGGCCCATGGGGACTACCAGTGGGTTATGTGGGACTCTGTCCGCCAGGGCCTGTCCACCAAAGGCCTTAGGGCGAGATCTACCGCTAAAACTGATGGTGTCACCGAAACCCAACGGAAAACACACAAAAATAGTTCTGAAAATAGCAGAAAATGTAGAGATGTTTGAAGCAACTTTGTATGGATAATTTTTGTATTATTACTCCATTTTCTTCCATAAACTTTGAATTTTTAATTCAACATCTAATTACTACGTGTGATATATCATTAAAAAGGGAAGCTAGAGATGTTTTTAAGATCATTGGCAATTCATTATCACCATTATTTATTTTTTAAATAGTATTCCAAGTTGATTTTTTTATCGTGGTTTGTACTTTTGTTAAACTTTGGCGGCTCGTAACTAGCTATCCAATCATTATATGGATCTGAAATTTATTTTATTTGACTAAAGGCTTATTCTATATTAGAATCAAATAAAAAAATTGGTTGAAATCAAGGGAGAAAAAAAATTGAAGCAGTTTTTAAGTCAAATTTCGGAAAAAAATTAATAAAAACAATCATTTCAATTAAAAAAAAGTAGTTCACTTAGGGTCAAATGGGCGAACTTGTATTCTTAAAATGACCTTACCTATACATCCACGAAGTTTGTCTAACCTTCCGCCAAACACCCATATTATCAATCGTGGGTTACGGGTTGCCCGAGGAGGCCAAAGTTGACGAGATCTGCCGCGCTTCAGTTTCAGTCCACGCCTGTAAGTTTTAAACCTAGGCGCAGATCACCGACTTTTAATTGGCCGATAGTTGGGTCGGGACTCGGGCTGTTAATCAGTATGGAGATGTATGAAAGTGCGCACATTACACCGATTGATTCTTCATACAAATTATAATCGGGCCCAACTATCGGCCGACTAAAAGTCGGCGGGTCTGCGCCTAAGCTTAGTATTACTTTGACTTTCAGTATCAAATAGATTTGTAATTCACATATCTATACAAAGTCACTCCATCAGTTTGTACGCTTAGAACTGCTCAATTTTATGCGGTATTAAGTGAGACAGTGATTCAAGATGAAAGTTTAGATGTAGGTAATTTCAGCCGTGTGAATCCGGGGCGAGTTGCTAGTAACATACTATAAAATGAACGAGCTGTCTGTTTGTTTTTTGCGCAATATGATTTCGGAGAAGCACATAGATTACATTATGTGGTTATAACTTTATCAGTAGGTAAATCATAAAAAATAACAACTCATTATGATATTATTTCTTCTATAGGGATAAATGCGAGTGAAGTAAAATTAATTTTACGACCGTGAAATCCCGGATAATTTGGAAATCCAGAGGAAGGTCAGAAGTGGTCATCTTTCAGTTGGAAGAATAAATAGATCATCATCATCATCATTTCAGCCACAGGATGTCCACTGCTGAACATAGGCCTCCCCCAATGACTTCTACGTCGCACGGTTGGTAGCGGCCTGCATCCAGCGCCTTCCTGCTACCTTTATCAGGTCGTCGGTCCACCTTGTGGGTGGACGTCACACGCTGCGTTTTCTGTATAATAAATAGATAGAAAGTATTTATTTGTACAGCTTAAAATTAAGTTATCTTAATACAGGTAACATTGCTTTCACAAAAGTTGACGCGGACAAAGCCGTCGGCAGAAGCTAGTTCTGAATATATTTCAATAAGAACCTTGATACAAACATTGCGTATTATTACAATTACAATTGACTGATAATATTATGGTCATTGTCAATGGCTTCTAATTTTGTGTTACGACATATTCATTTGACCTGCTGACCAACTTATGGGAAATCTGGGACACTCATAAAATACGTGATATACCGTAACCAATCCTCCAGGGCGATAGTAAACATGCTCCTTGACAGAAGTACGAGTAGTAGAGGTCACATTATGTTACAAATGAACGAACATAGCTATCATCTGTGCTTCAACAATTCCCTATTTTTTTTGTATACAGAATCCCTTATTCATGATTTATAAATTTTCATCTTAATTAATTAGGTACCTCCTAAAAACAAGCGTTAGAAAATAAACTGTCAAACAATAAAAAAAATAGAATCATGCACATATGATTAATAATTAACTTTTTTTTTTTTTAAATATAACCGACTTCAAATGCGTGAACACAAAAAAAAAACTAAAAATTAAAAAAATTTGATAATACCTATTCAACAAAAAAATAATCGTTCAAATTGGTTCATAATCGACGGAGATATTGCGTATAAAAAAGTTCATCCCCAATTTTCCACCCTTGGGGGTGAAATATTTTCTTCAAATTCGCATGAAACCACCCTTTTGATAATACCTATTCAACAAAAAAATTATCGTTCAAATTGGTTTATAATCGGCGGAGATATTGCGTATAAAAAAGTTCATCCCCAATTTTCCACCCTTATAACTATTTGCCCAAGGATGTATGCTATAGGATATAAATGTTTGTTAAATCGTTTTCACAGTATTTTTATAAAAATTTCAGCTTGTAAACTGACGCTAAAGTGGAAATTTACAAAACCTGTGTGGACTTATCTTGATAGAATTCTTAAATACTAAACTAATCGCAATATTTTCTCAATTAACTATTTAGACGACGAAATTTCCTAACTATTTATGCCTATAACATATTTGTAGTATTACTGGTTAATGATTGTAACGAGTTGAAAAAGTACTGTTTTTGCGCCAAACGGCGTAAACGCTCTTAACTCCAGGGATAGATTTCAGTGCGCTCCAGTTTACAAATTAGTATTGGCCTGAGGAACAAAATGCACTATAGTTTCATCCTGGGCAGCACTTGGTCCAACTTCCATACATGGATTGGCACTGTCCTTTATTTTATTTGACTAAAGGCTTATTCGATATTAGAATCAAATAAAAAATTAGTTGAAATCAAGGGAGAAAAAAAATTGAAGTAGGTTTTAAGTCAAATTTCCGAAAAAAATAAATAAAAATAAAAATGTAAATAAAAAAAAAGTAGTTCCCTTAGGGTCAAATGGGCGAACTTGTATTCTTAAAATGACCTTACCTATACATCCACGAAGTTTGTCTAACCTTCCGCCAAACACCCATATTATCAATCGTGGGTTAGGGGCCATCCATAAAGTACGTCACACGAATTTCATGATTTTTTTACCCCTCCCCCGTCCTTGTCACAGGTGGTCACATTTCTGAGACCCCCCCCCCTCCCTAGTGTGACGTCACATGTTTTACAATTTCACATCGAAAAATTATTAAATTAACAAAAAAATAGCAACAATAAAATCACGCGCGAGGTACGGTTCATTTGGCGGCATTATAGGCCAGTAGAATTAGATTTTAAATGTGAAATAATTCCTACAAAAGATTTTATTGATTTAATGGCTTCATTGGTTGCCCATTAAAACTCTCCTAGGTTTTCGACTTCGACGGAGTTGTGCTTAAGTGGTGGGGGTATTTTTCAGTTTAATTTATATTTCAAATTACGTGATTAGTACCTCTAGATATATTAGATTTCGAAATGTGATGTCACAAAACTTAGGACCCCTCCCACCCCTTGTCACACCACGTCACACTTTGTCGACCCCCTCCCCCCCTCTTTACGTGTGACGTACTTTATGGATGACCCCTTACGGGTTGCCCGAGGAGGCCAAAGTTGACGAGATCTGCCGCGCTTCAGTTTCAGTCCGCGCCTGTAAATTTGAGGCCTAGGCGCAGATCACCGACTTTTAATTAGCCGACAGTGTTTTTTATCCACAACGAGGAAGCTCTTGGCCTGTATCTCACCTGATGGTAAGTGACGACCAGCCCGAAGTTGGGTCGGAACTCGCGCTGTTCATCAGTATGGAGATGCATGAAAGTGCGCACATTACACCGATTGATTCTTCATACAAATTATAATCGGGCCCAACTATCGGCCGACTAAAAGTCGGCGGGTCTGCGCCTAAGCTTAGTATTACTTTGACTTTCAGTATCAAATAGATTTGTAATTCACATATCTATACAAAGTCACTCCATCAGTTTGTACGCTTAGAACTGCTCAATTTTATGCGGTATTAAGTGAGACAGTGATTCAAGATGAAAGTTTAGATGTAGGTAATAACATTTCAGCCGTGCGAATCCGGGGCGAGTTGCTAGTAACATACTATAAAATGAACGAGCTGTCTGTTTGTTTTTTGCGCAATATGATTTCGGAGAAGCACATAGATTACATTATGTGGTTATAACTTTATCAGTAGGTAAATAATAAAAAATAACAACTCATTATGATATTATTTCTTCTATAGGGATAATAATTATGCGAGTGAAGTAAAATTAATTTTACGATCGTGAAATCCCGGATAATTTGGAAATCCAGAGGAAGGCCAGAAGTGGTCATCTTTCAGTTGGAAGAATTAATAGATCATCATCATCATCATTTCAGCCACAGGACGTCCACTGCTGAACATAGGCCTCCCCCAATGACTTCCACATCGCACGGTTGCCCGGTTGGTAGCGGCCTGCATCCAGCGCCTTCCTGCTACCTTTATCAGGTCGTCGGTCCACCTTGTGGGTGGACGTCCCACGCTGCATTTTCCGTATAATAAACAGATAGAAAGTATTTATTTGTACAACTTAAAATTAAGTTATCTTAATATAGGTAACATTGCTTTCACAAAAGTTGACGCGAACAAAGCCGTCGGCAGAAGCTAGTTCTGAATATATTTCAATAAGAACCTTGATACAAACATTGCGTATTATTACAATTACAATTGACTGATAATATTATGGTCATTGTCAATGGCTTCTAATTTTGTGTTACGACATATTCATTTGACCTGCTGACCAACTTATGGGAAATCTGGGACACTCATAAAATACGTGATATACCGTAACCAATCCTCCAGGGCGATAGTAAACATGCTCCTTGACAGAAGTACGAGTAGTAGAGGTCACACTATGTTACACATGAACGAACATCGTCTATCATCTGTGCTTCAACAATTCCCTATTTTTTCTTTGTGTACAGATTCCCTTATACTCATGATTTATGAAATTTTAATCTAAATTAATTAGGTACCTCCTAAAAAAAAGCATTAGAAAATAAACTGTCAAACACAATAAAAAAAACATGATTAAAACTAAAACGAAACCACCACCAGACGGCCATTTTCCCGCACTTCATATTACATATATTTTAGTAGGGTTTAGATCATACATTTAAAGATAAACAAAATACTTACTTATCTGATTCTATTTCCATATACCTACATACTAGGTTAATACATAAATTGACCATTTCACTACACTGGCCTATTCCCACCTCTCGTTCCCACCGCTGCAACTTCTGTGTAGCTAGGATCTATAGCTTGACCGCCAATAAAAACTCAACCAGTGAAGGTCAAGTTTATTTTTTTTTTTTTTTTTTTGTTATCCCAGGGGAAAGTTAAACTGTCATTGGACCCGCAATGAGAACATAGGAGGAGTTCGAAGTTAGAGTTCGACTTACCCCAAGTGTAAAGCGGATGACAGGTGACAAAACAAAGTTTGAATAACTTAGGCTGGGTTGCACCATCTTACTTTAACTTTGACAAACGTCAAAAATCTGTCAAACTCTATACAAAAAGCACCGGTTATTGTTAAAGTTACGGTGAAAGTAAGTTGGTGCAACTGAGCCTTAAAAGAAAAGATACAGGGTGTCCCAAAAAGTATGTATGTTCCACGATTTTTGATAGTTTTCGAGTTATATGATTGTTTTAAATATATGTGCTTAGGCACTTTTTTGTTCACTGTGGCGCGTAATTTTTAATCCCGAGCGTAGCGATGGATTTTAGGGTTAATCACTACTAGTTGAAAATTTTAATCCCGAGAAAAGCGAGGGATTTAAAACCCAAAATTCTGAGTTGAGCGATTGATTCAAGACAAAGACAGGATCATACTCTACTTATACACCACCGGAATTATCCCCGAGGAGCATCTACTTTATACACCTCCAGCAAGACAATAATTAACAGTTTTTTTTTTATCCACAACGAAGCTCTTGGCCTGTATCTCACCTGATGGTAAGTGACGATCAGGCCGAAGGTGGAAGCGAGCTTCACCCGGAATCCTCAACCACGGAGGAACTGGCTATCTTACCTCTAACTGCCGGAACACGATAATGCTGTTAACATTGTTGTTACGGCGACAGACTTAGGTAAGATGGCCGTAGCTAGCCAGGCGGACTTAGAACAAGCCCAACCACCAACCAAACCGAACAGAAAAATTTGCCCCCACTGGCAATCGAACCCGGGACCTTTGCGTCTGAAGCAGGTGGTCTTACCACTAGACCACAGAGGCGGTTAAGATAGATAAAGCCGTAATGTAGTATGGATATAATTTGAATAGTAATCAGACTATTCCTACATACAATATTTTTGTTGCAAACTCGCTATAATTACAACTGCCACAGTGCTTATGTTAATCAAAGAAAATACATAAAAAATGAAGTCGGTTTATTTATGAACCAGAGCAGCGCGCTTAATCTATGCATGCTCAATGACATAAAAACTCAAGACGAGTAACTTTTATAGAAGTCTTGCAGCAAACAAACGAGTTTAAATATACATAACCTTAACCGCCTCTGTGGTCAAGTGGTAAGACCACCTGCTTCAGACGCAGAGGTCCCGGGTTCGATTCCCAGTGGGGACAGATTTTTCTGTTCGGTTTGGTTGGTGGTAGGGCTTGTTCTAAGTCCGCCTGGCTAGCTACCACCATCTTACCTAAGTCTGTCGCCATCCGGCAGTTAGAGGTAAGATTGCCAGTTCCTCCATGGTTGAGGATTCCAGGTGAAGCTCGCGTCCACCTTCGGCCTGATCGCCACTTACCATCAGGTGAGATGCAGGCTAAGAGCTTCCTCGTTGTGGATAAAAAAAACCTACATAGTAAAAAGCCTTAAAGTTTTCGAAATCTCTATTTAAAACACCGCATTGCAATTGGAGGAACCCACTAGCTCCAATTGCAATTGCAATTGGTATTTTAGTAACACTAATATAAAAAATAACCTGCCTATATGAAAATCATTGGTTCAGCAGTAGACGTCCTGTGGCTAGCATGATGATGATGATTCATCATTTAAATCACATGTTTGATACTGTAATAGTGTCATTGGCTACCTGTATACTCTACATTTATATGGTTTACTCATTCGTATGAATGAGTTCGTATCAAATGTGTATACATTTGATATTAGGTAGATAATATAACTTTACCAAGTTAAACCTGATACTCAATTTTAAGACTCTTGCCTCTTTGTTTGTGTATGGTGTAACTGTGTGTAATCCTTAATATTATTTAACATAAATTTATAATGACAAAATAGTTAATTTATTCTTTATTCTTGTGAGATTACATTTTATTTAAGCAGATGGTTTTCCAACTACTGAAATTAATAGCTACTTCGTATATTTTGAAACAGTTTCTTCACACCACTACACTGCACATTGTAACGATATTACTATCAGTAAGACGAACAAATACAAAACATGAAAACATAAAAAATTGTCAATGAACAGTAATCCATCTTGAAGGTAGGTACCAAGACCATTATGATCGAATTCTAATTGAAGTACGAGCAAGCTCGTATGCCCAGCGGCCACGTGATAACAATGATAAAGTACAAATTAAAGTACAACATCGGGCTCGCGATACGCAGTGCTTGCGCCAGAGTCGAGCACAGCAGCCGCGCACGCAAACGGCAGTCGCACGCGCACACGATCGCCCGCTTTGACGTTACGCTAAATACGCTGAATAAACAAACGAAACCGCAAGTGATCAAAACTAAAACAAGTGAATCAATTTACATAAAATATCAGAACAACCATGTCACCTGTATGCTAAAAAACAAATGAACAATACAGTGGAAAAACGTTGTCAAAATGACGTTGCGGGTCGAGGTGCCCGGAGAAAAGATCGTCAATGTAGAACCGTGCAAGTGCAATAAATCATACGGAACTGAAATAGCGAAGGCGGAAACTAAATTCAGCAGACGTTTGAAACAGTTCATCAAGAAATCATGGGATTTTAGATCGAAAATTACGGTTGAACCGTTCGTCATTTGTTACGTTCTCCCGAGCATGCTCGCCGGGCTAGCTGTTCAAAACTTGTGCCTAGAGAAGTCATGTCTAGTGAATCTTCAGTACGACGAGCGGACATGCCACCATATAATGCAAGGGCGCACTCACAATTACACCGAACAAGAAAAAAATGTGCAGATAATGGTCACCGGGATGACCGCTTGGAGTTTTCCACTCCAGACGGCGTTGCCTGGTCTTCTGACGCTGTTCCTGGGTGCGTGGAGTGACCGCACCGGCAACAGGAAAGCGTTCATGGTTTTGCCAATATTGGGCAAACTGATCTCAATCTTTGGGATTATTCTAAGTACAGTGTTCTTCCTGCAGATAGGTTTGAACGAGACCGCGTTGATAGAGGGTTTGCCGCCAGCGCTGGCCGGCGGCCGCGTTGCCATGACGATGGCTGTGTACAGTTATATCACGGACATAACCAGTGCTACCGAACGGACTTTTCGTTTAGGTATCATCACTGCGATCTTAACCCTCACCAGGCCAGTGGGACTGGCTCTGAGCGGGTACATGACTAGGCGGCTGAGTTACTATGGCGTATTTTCCGTGGCGTGCGCGTTCTATTTGACCGGATTTGTGTATATCATTGTGAGGTTGAAAGAGAAAACCAAAAAAACAATTGACGGTGATAAGAGTTTGATAGTGATGTTCTCGCCGAAGGATTTGGTGGCGACGGTGAACGTTGCTTTCAAATCTCGGGCAGGGTATCGACGACTTCAGATCATATTGTGCATGTTCGCTTACATGTTCATTGTGGGACCTGTATTAGGTAAATATATTTTTATTTAATTTTTATTTTAATAACATGACACAAGTTTGAAATTGAACTTCCAGTCCTCTTTTTCCGCTCTACACTTTCAACATTATTATTTTTTTGTGGTGGTTTCTGCTATTGTCATGCTATGAAACGAGTGTTACCACATGGTGTTCGGATCGACAGATTTTATGAGATTTTTATGGACGAAAGTAAATTTAATGTTCATGCATTACAGTTGCAGGTTAGGCTTACGTACAATTCTGAAATGCATATTCATTTTCAATATTAAAATACCGTTTGCTAACTTTTAATAATACCTACTCAACTCGAGGTGTTTAAGTATTTTTATAAAATACTGAGAAAACAGGTTTATTTTGTTATTTTATTTTGTTTTAATCGGACAACAAACAGCTTACAAATACATAAATTTCATAGATACAATGCAGTTGGTCAAAGCCTATAGTTTTCACCGCTATGATAGGATAGGTTTGCGATATATTAATCTACTTTTAGAAACTAACCGATCCTGTCTCTATGGACTAGTCAAAAGAAAAGTATCCCGATTACATATAAATATTTTTTAAAACAGATCACCATCATTATAATAAAATCCTTTGACATAATTTAAACGAAGTAATATAAATTGAATGTGCAGTAGTGCAGTGCGATGTAAAAATCGTAAGAAATTGACGGCAGTTACTTAATTCCCATTATTAATTTAAACTTTGAAACATAGTGCTTCATAGACACTGCAATGGCCATTATGTTAATCTATACTTATAATAAATCTGTAGAGAGGTCAATTCTGTACGTGAAATATATTTTCAAAATAACTATCAGGGAGTGATTAGTTATCGATACTGATGCCAAAAATACAATCAGTAAAATTTTTGTCCGTCTGTCTGTGTTCCTGATAGAAACAAAAACTACTCGCCGGATTTTAACGAAACTTGTACAATTATTCTTCATACTCCTGGGCAGTTTATAGTATACTTAGGAATTCTCACGGGAACGGGAATCAGCGGGAAAAAACATTTGTATGATTAAATCTAAACCGCGTAAGATAGACGAAGAAGGTTAGACGGGATCCACGCGTACGAAGTCGCGGGCGGCTGCTAGATAAACATAAACATACTTGAACGCATTTATAATTTGAAAAAACACGTGTATATCTACACGTGAGTGAAGAAGACATTCTTGAAATAAATAAACATATCTACAAAACTGGAAAAATTAAATCAAGTCATTAAGGTTGAGTTGCATCGCCTAACTTTAACAGTAATTATAACGATAACCGATGTTTTTTGTATGGTGTTTGACAGATTTTGACTTTATTACAATTCTTACCTTACCCTGAAAGGGTTAAATAATAAGTTTGTTATTTTCTATTGGTCGAAGAAATTGCGCTGTTTTTAATGATTATCAAAATACCTTACATGTGACACAAAGGCGAATAGTAAAAACCTCCTAACAATGAAAATCAAAGAATTTTATTCTGCATTAAATTATACCTTTAAAAGAGATAAATTAATTGTTTTTTCCTAGAGATGGAAACATGCTAATAGAACAGCATTCTTCGGCTTATTCCATACTTAACTGTTGGTATTTTACTACTAGGATGGATGGTTCATTACTTTGTTAAACAAAAGGTTTTGTTAGCTTTAATTAAATTTAACCCTACTTTAATAATAACATAATATCCTTTGTTCTTTTTCTACTCGTATTCTTACATTACATTTAATTTCTGATTAATTATATTAAACAACTATTTGACAACTTATAATTTTCTCTCTGCCTGAAAACCCTACCAAGAAACAGTTGACAGCATATCAACTGTTCCTTGCAATATTGTTTAGCTTGAAATATTATTTTGCTGTATAAACAAGCTCTATAATAATTAATCTATAAGATTTGAGCAATTAAAATTGACGCAATTTGGCAATTTCTTTAATTACACCTTTGCTGAGAAAATTCATACTTTTAAAAATAATAGTATAAACATCAGAATCGGTCCAGGCCTATAAAAGCTACTGTGAATTATAAGAATCGTTGACACCTAGTCATACACAAACCTTGAAAATAATTATAGCACCCTTCTTATTTGAACAGACCTTTTAAAAATGGATGATATAAATGAACGATTCGTGAGTCGTCATCAGCTGAATTTGATTTACAAAATCGATTAAGCTCATAATTATAACATGATAACTATTATTCTATAAAATTAACTAACAATCGAAAAAACTGGGTAAAAATTATTTCTGAATTTAATTTGTTTGAACTCATTATAATAACTTTAATAGTAGTTTTTTTTATTTAAACGAAGAACTAAAGTTTTTGATAATCATGAACAAAATGTACTTACCTATGTAGAATTTTATTGTAGAACATCCGACTCTACAATTTTGGTGGAAAATCGCACGTATTATGGTTTTTTCCCACGGATACATCGCGTTTTTGCAGTAGTAACGCCTGTTTTAAAATACAGTGTGTTTGGGATAGGGCTAGCGATAATTCACATAAAAAAATAAATTTAAAAAATTAAGCCCTCCCATTCCAAGAGGAGGGGGGTGGGCCCTATCCCAAACACACTGTATAACGTCCAGGACAATTATTAAGAATATTAACTATCCGTGACTTCTCTCCATTTCTCTGAACGAATCATAACTAAGGCTGAGTTACACCACCTAACTTTGACCGTAACTTTGACGATAACCGGTGGTTTTTGTATGGAGTTTGACAGATTTTTGATGTTTGTCATAGTTAAAGTAAGATGGTGCAACCCAGCCTAAGGGTCCTATTAGCTAGCAAACATCGTTAGTTTATTTTTCTAACACCAGTTATCCACAATTACTTACTTATCTTGATTATTTGTCTAAATAATTAGTCAAATCGTAGTGACGACTACTTTATGAATTATGAATTATCAACCAATTACAAAATTGCCCAATTAATTTTGTAAATATCCCTTTACATAATTATTATTAAATAAATTGCGAATTTTTATCATAATTTTGAGAATTTGTGAATGTGTCTGTCCGCATTATATACATAATATTTTTTTCTAAATAATACGCAACAATGCTGAAATGCGGGCGATTACTATCATATGGCACACCATACATTCCAACTTCACGAACAAGTTGGCGTAAATCTTTTAGGCCAGAATCATGAAATGGGTAGCGCATTTTCTTACATAACTTTTCAATTCCTATCATTGGAGGTCCGAAAATATTTCTCATACAATTTGATACCATAATGATCATTCTTCATAAAAAATTTAAAACCTACATATTTAAAAACATAATCATTGATATTCATAATATCATGGACCTATAANTTTTTTTTGTGGTGGTTTCTGGTATTGTCATGCAATGAAACGAGTGTTACCACATGTGTTCAGATCGGCAGATTTTATGAGATTTTTATGGACGAAAGTAAATTTAATGTTCATGTATTACAGTTGCAGGTTAGGCTTACGTACAATACTGAAATGCATATTCATTTTCAATATTAAAATACCGTTCGCTAACTTTTAATAATACCTAATCAATTCGAGGTATTTAAGTATTTTTATAAAATACTGAGAAAACAGGTTTATTTTGTTATTTTATTTTGTTTTAATCGGACAACAAACAGCTTATAAATACATAAATAGCATAGATACAATGTAGTTGGTCAAAGCCTATAGTTTTCACCGCTATGATAGGATATTTATTATTAGTTATAGGATATATATTTATTATTAATCTACTTTTAGAAACTAACCGATCCTGTCTCTATAGTCAAAAGGAAAGTATCCCGATAACATAAAAATATTTTTTAAAACGGATCACCATCATTATAATAAAATCCTTTGATATAATTTAAACGTAGTAATATAAATTGAATGTGCACTAGTGCAGTGCGATGTAAAAATCGTAAGAAATTGGCGGCAGTTAGTCAATTCCCATTATTAATTTAAACTTTGAAACATAGTGCTTCATAGACACTGCAATGGCCATTATGTTAATTAAACTATAACATACTTGAACGCGTTTATAATTTGCAAAAACACGCGTATGAAGACGATATTCTTGAAATAAATAAACATATCTACAAAACTGGAAAAATTAAATCAAGTCATTAAGGTTGAGTTGCATCGCCTAAGTTAAACAGTAATTACAATGATAACCGATGTTTTTTGTATGGAGTTTGACAGATTTTGACGTTAATAAAATTCTTACCTTACCCTGAAAGGGTTAATAATAAGTTTGTTATTTTCTATTGGTGGAAGAACTTAAAGGAA
Organism: Ostrinia furnacalis; assembly: GCF_004193835.3. Classification (NCBI taxonomy): domain Eukaryota; kingdom Metazoa; phylum Arthropoda; class Insecta; order Lepidoptera; family Crambidae; genus Ostrinia; species Ostrinia furnacalis. The sequence goes on from NW_021134775.1 coordinate 39,586, forward strand.
TCGCGCTGTTTTTAATGACTATCAAAATACCTTACATGTGACACAAAGGCGAATAGTAAAAACCTCCTAACAATGAAAATCATTATTTTCTGCATTAAATTATACCTTAAAAAGAGGTAAATTAAATGTTTTTTTCCTAGAGATGGAAACATGCTAATAGAACAGCATTCTTAGGCTTATTCCATACTTAACTATTGGTATTTAACTACTAGGATCGATGGTTCATTACTTTGTTAAACAAAAGGTTTTGTTAGCTTTAATTTTATTTAACCCTACTTTAATAATAAAATAACATATCTTTTGTTCTTTTTCTACTCGTATTCTTACATTATATTTTTAATTACTAATTATATTTAACAACTATTTGATGACTTATAATTTACTCTCTGTCTGGAAACCCTACCAAACCAAGGAACAGTTGATAGCTCATTTCGCACATTTTTCTTGCAAAATCTAATGTTTAGCTTAATATATTATTTTGCTGTATAAACAAGCTCTACAATAATTAATCTATAAGATTTGAGCAATTAAAATTGATGCAATTTGGCAATTTCTTTACTTACACCTTTGCTGAGAAAATTCATACTTTTAAAAATAATAGTATAAACATCAGAATCGGTTCAGGCCTTTAAAAGCTACTGTGAGTTATATGAATCTTTAACACCTAGTCATACCCAAACCTTGAAAATATATCACCCTATTTATTAACACAGATCTTTTAAAAATGGATAATATAAATGAACAAATCGTGGGTCGTCATCAGCTAAATTTGATTTAAAAAATCGATTAATCTCAAATTTATAACATGATAACTATTAATCCATAAAATTAACCAACAATCGATAAAACAGGGTAAAAATTCTTCCTGAATTTATTTTATTTGAACTCATCATAATAACTTTAATGGTAACTTTTTTTTAGTTTTGATTGAAGTACTAAAGTTTTTGATAATCACGAACAAAATGTACTTGTAAGTAGAATTTTATTGTAAAACACCTGACTCTACAATTTTGTTGGAAAATCACACGTACCTACTTATTAGTGTTTTTTCCCACGGATACATCGCGTTTTTGCAGGATCCAGTTTAGTAGTAGGTAATGCCTGTTTGGTTTGAATAATACAGTGTGTTTGGGATAAGGCTAGCGATAATTCACATCCTACTAATATTATGAAGGCGAAAGTTTGGATGTCATGATGTCTGGGTGTTTGTTACTCTTTCACACAAAAACTACTAAACGGATTTTGTTGAAACTTAACAGTATTATTGTTTATAACCCAGATTAACATATAGGCTATAATTTATGACGATCTATGACAAACTAAATTTCACGCGGGTGAAGCCGCGGGCAAATGCAAATTAAAAATAACGTCCAGAATATTATTGGACAATAGAATATTAACTATTTGTGACTTATCTCCATAACTCTGAACGAATCATAGGATCCTATTTGCTAGCAAACATCATTAGTTTATTTTTGTAACACCAGTTATCCACAATTACTTATCTAAGCACAATTTAAATAAAATTGTGACTATTTGTATAAATAATTAGTCAAATCGTAGTGACGACTACTTATCAACCTATTACAAAATGGCCCAATTAAGTTTGTAAACATCCCTTTACATATTTTTAAATAAATTGCGAATTTTTAACATAATTTTGAGAATTTTTGAATGTGTCTGTCCGCATTACATAATTTTTTTCTAAATAATACGCAACAATGCTGAAACGCGGGCGATTACTATGGCACACCATACATTCCAACTTCACGACCAAGTTGGCGTAAATCTTTTAGGCCAGAATCATGAAATGTCTCAAAACTCGATTATCATTATATTTTTATGCGTGCTATATCTTTTTAGCGTTTCTCTACTATTGTCACGTTCCGTGCGTGGTGTAAGGATGAAACGTTGTTATAACATTAAAGGATGTCGCACATTTATCAACCCGGAAAGGGATCGTAACCGTATCAAATCGAGGCGGTCAGTATTCTTTGTATGACATGAAACTCCATAAAGCAATGTACACTTATCCGCACCGTAATGTAAACGCCTCGCCTCGCAACTGACAGCGCGCGAAGTGTGCGTTGCAGCAGTACGGAGTTTCATACAAAAAATAAGGTACTTGATACAAATAAGGCCTACGTTCTAATAAGGCCTATACATCAGAAAACATAGATAAACNTCTTATTTGTATCAAGTACCTTACTGACCGCCTCGAGTTGATACGGTTACGATCCGTTTCCGGGTTGATATGTGTGCTTTGTCCTTTATATCAATAGTTCAATAAACTGGTTGACCATAAGGCTTCGTAAGGCATTACTTAATAGGTATGATGAATTTCTAGTAAAAGAGATCCAAAGCAATCCCATTTTAGAGCTTGTAAATTACAATAGTACACTCAACATTCAGTAAGTATTTGTTTTTACAGGTACGCATTTTTCAAATGAGTTACGAAGTGGTCTTTTGTTACTTACTGAGATTTTTTGTACCAATTTTTTTTTACTTTTTTGCCATTAAAGGGATGATCGGTCAGCAAACCGAAAAACCTAGAAAATCATAAACATTAAATATTTTTATTGCATAGAATAAAAATAACTTTTAAATCGAGTTAAGTTAAATGATACACTTGAAAAATCGAATGCGAAGAGTTCCCTTTTACTAGGGTTTTTATAGACCTTTTCTAATTTTTTGCTCAACTTTTTTCTTCTAAATCTTTTTTGGGTCAATGTCAAATGAAATACCTACTTTAAAATAGCTTCTTTAAAGTTTAATAAATATACAATGTACAGGAGAGCTCTAGGATTTGGATGGGAAACTAGGGAATTCAGGGAAATGAAACTGTCAGATACTTATGTGATAACTACTAATATAAAAAAAAACTTTTAAAAACAAATAAATAAAAAAACATAAATAACTTAGAAAAGAGGGTGAAGTTGGGCACATCACATTAATATTAATTCTCTCTCGTTATGACAATTTTCCATCTTATATTTACATTGTAGAACTACGCATAATAATTGTCTACAGTGTTGTAAATTGATTCAACTAATGCGAAATTATGCAGTTTTTTCTGGTTGTTATCATATCGGCATAAGTATTGTTTAGTTATTTACACAATTAATGAAGATGGTATATCGCTAGAAAACTGTACACGTTCCTGGATATCTATCTATTCTATATGTATAATGTTGGTAAATTATGTAGAAAATAACATCATCGTCATCATCATCAGTTAATTTAGTCCCCACTACAGGAGCACATCCGATCCTTTCTAATTTACCAGCTTAGAGGCTTACATGATATTTGGTTTACACTCCATACGCGAGCTAGGCAAAATATAGGGGAAACCTGAAGTTACTTAATTGTCTCCTATTCACTTTTAGAAAGATTAGATAAAATGTAGGGCGATTAATGTCTCAATAAGGCTGAGTTGCACCATCTAACTTTAACTGCGACTATAACGTTAACCGGCGTATTTTGTATGGAGTTTGACAGATTTTTGACGTCTGTTAAAGTAAGATGGTACAACCCAGTCTAGTATTTTGTTTTTAGTTTTATTTTTAAACTAGTTTTCGCTCTTCTTTGAACAGAACAAAACTTACATGAACAAAGCCACAAGCAGATGATACTAAAACCAAAACATTCGATTTCTGCTACGGAAGCATAACATGCGAGCGATTAGCTACTATTTAATTATGAAATTAATTAATAGTAAACAAAGTCTGGACTTGATAATGAAATTGTAAGTTGAATCGTGTCACAAGAGAATTATTTATACATATACTTCTTACTAATATTATAAAGCTGAAGAGTTAGTTTGTTTGCTTGAACGCACTAATCTCAGGATTAGATCTACTGAAAATTATTTTTGTGTTGGATAGCCGTTTTATCGACGAAGCTTTAGGCTATCTAGACACGCGGCAGCGTGTCAAGCCAAGTTCAAGTAACAGAACTGGCGAGCAGCACCGTGTGTAATATTCATCATCATCATCAACACCCTTCACAGTCCACTGCTGGACTATGAGCCTCCTCCACTATAGTGGAGGGTTTTGCCATAATCCCCACGCTTGGCAGGCGGATTGGAGATCGCGTTTAAAAAAATTGATGTTTTTCAAAGAGCGCTGCTGCCCGTTCTCTGTTTGATGTGTAGTCCTAAGTCGCCTCTTACGACACCCGTGGGAAGTATACACGAACCATTTGGAGCCACTTTTGACCCCCTCATAACTCAAAAACTATTTCACATAATATACCATTACCCTACAGCCAATAGAAGCGGAACAGTAAAGAAAAATGTTACGAAAACGGGAAATATTATTCGAACTATTTTCACGCGCACGAAGTCGCGGGCACATCTACTGTAATATTATATTATGTACAAAATTAATACTAATTAGATTGTAATAAAATCAATACTACGTGCTTATCTTCGTGGTGACCTATTTGGCCTAGTGACTAAGAGTTTTAAGGTGAAGGACTACATCTAAAATCAGGGCTATTTATTGACCCAAATAAATTCAGTAGTTGTTTTGAATTAGTATTTATTTTTGGCTTCAGTTTCATGGGTTCGTGATATGGGTTTCAGATAGTCATTTGAAAAATAACACTATCTAACAAACAAACTTTGCTCTATCGCGCAATTTAAGGTCTATCTTACTAAAAGTAATAGTTAATGTTATAGTTATGGAATCGATGAATATGTGTCATATCGTGCCAATTGAAGAAAAATTGCGATTCAGGATATATTTATACACTAGCTTTCCGCCCGCGGCTTCGCCCGCGTGGAATTTTGTCTGTCGCAGAAAAACTTCATCGCGCGCGTCCCTGTTTCAAAAAAGTGGATAAAAACTAGAGATGAAACGGATATCCGGTAACTATCCGGCCTAAATTTACTATCCGGCCGGATACCGGATAGTAACTCACTATCCGGCCGGATACCGGATATTAAAAAACTACGACAATTTCCTATTAATAAAATGAAATACATTAATCTTTGAGGTAAATATCAATAAAATGGCTTATGATAATGACGGCTTTTATTTAAAGTCCAAAAAGTTGTAAAAAAGCCATATTAAGGCCTTTCAAAAAACTAATTTCTTTTTCTGGGCTATTCACTCTAATGACGAATACATAAATAGTAAATATCTGTAAATGTCGAAATATTGCCAAATAAAAAGGCGATCTTTTTTTCACTGATGGTCTGATGACGTGATGCATGCAGTTCAGTCAGATTACGCAGCAAGTAAACTAATTTAATTTTCGCTATTCAATCACACACTCACGATAGCAACCGAAATCGCCCGAATTGATCTGCCCCCTAATCTAGTGGCAAAATCTGACATTCTATTCGGATGGATTCGATTTTCGAAAAGTGTGACTAGTCTAGTCTACTAATAGACCCACTGATGGCGTTAAGCACCTGTGCGGCGCTAAACTCGTCACGACATGAAACGAGACAATGGGCCAACTATCCGGCCGCCGGATATCCGGCTATCCGGCCTAGCAGCTGGCCGGATATCCGGTATCCGGTATCCGGCCAAACAACTATCCGTTTCATCTCTAATAAAAACTGTCCTGTGTCCTTTCCCGGTACTCAAACTATCTTTATACCAAATTTCATCAAAATCGGTTCAGTGGTTTAAGCGTGAAAGCGAGACAGACAGACAGACAGAGTTACTTTCGCATTTATAATATTAGTATAGATATATTACGAGTTTTCAATGAAATAATGAGCAATAAATGTCAGCAAAGTAGTCTTGTGAAAGTCGCGTTGGCATTATCAAATCAATCAGTGCTTTTCTTTAACAATTTTAAAAGATACACATAATATAGACGTTCGAGATCTCATAACGTCATTGGTCATGTTAGAACACACAATGACATTTGACTAGTTCAACTCAGCTATTTCCATACAAAGCTTAAAAACATGTAACTTTTTTGTTTCCAATCCGATTTCAATACTAGTTTTTCAGAAATTCTATGATTTAAGTAAAGTGTTTATTTATACATAATTTATTAACTTTTAAAATCGATGCATATTCCCTGTACGGCTAGCACAAATCGAGTTCGAATCGTTTGCGTATTCGAATCGCCATCAAAAGATTTAGTACGAAAACTACAACAGCGCCCTTGTCAACGTGTCGTAAAGTGAACTTAGTATGAGAAATGGTTGCACGAAACTTATTTTGAGAATCAAAATTGTCACGTAATCGTTTAATTCGAAGGTTGAGTATCGAATTTTGTCGAATACACAAACGATTCGAAGACGAAAGTTGTTCATGCTAGAGGTATGTACTGTTATATTTTTCACTTTGAAGAATGTATCTTTGACCTTTGTCTATGGTCAGTTCAATATCAAGGAACATGTGAGCCGATAGAAGCAATAGGAAAATTGCCAGCTGCAATTAAAACGATGCAGTTTTGGTATTGCAATCGCCGATCGAGCAGTCGCTGTTTACATTTGATAAGATTCGATCGGTTATGTGCCGGTTTGATAGAAATGGTTTGTTTTACATTCGAATCATTACATTTACGTAATCGAATAGTTTAAAATACGGTATGTCAAGGCTGCTCAACCCCAGGCCCGCGGGCCACAGTATGTGTGATCCGTGAAAGAATTTTATGTGGCCCGCGCAACTATGTTTTGATCTTAATAATTGAGTTTTTACTGCGCTTATCCTGAGAGTAACTGAAATAGGAAATGCAAGTGGCCCGTCGTTAACGACTGAATCCACCGTTTGGCCCGAACTCTTCAAAAGGTTGAGCAGCCTTGCGGTATGGAAATCACTCAATTTTCGGAAATCTTGCAAAATAGGAATAGTTTTATTAATGTAAATAATACACTGTAACATTTTATATTGAAACCCTAGCTCCTAAAGTAGTGTAAACTGTATTTCAGGAGGTTTGAATGCAGTTTTCTTTCTTTTCCAAAATAAAAGAATGTTTTCTTTGAATATTATTATTTTCTATCCACAGTATGAAGAGTAGGTACTTTCATTTCAGGTGGAATTACACAATTCCACCCTTTTAAAAAATTATTGGCTAATTTTATGTGTTACAGTCAAATAAAACTTTTAACTGATTTAACTCTGGTAATGTTACTTGCAGTGGTATACAGTTTAGTTCGAAGATGTCCTGTGGACTCTACATATTAAAATACTAAATCTTGACCACATAACGTGCGAAACTACTACTAACCCAATTTAATACTTATTTAACTTACGTCTATTTTAAAATTTCATTAACATGGAAATACTATCCAAAAAAACTTAATTTTACATAATATTTTGTCCAAATTTATTTCCAGTAAGTAAAATAATTTTAATAAGCTCTTACATCATTTCTATTAAATTATATCTTTCAATAACAATGAATTCCAAGTTATATTCGATATAATTTATGATAAAAATAAAAACGGAGTTTCTTTAATTTTCTTTGTAATGGAAATCTTTCGTCTTATAATAACGTCTCAATCATATTGACAGTGAAGAAAATGGATTTAAAAGATTCATATTTACTGGAGTAGGTATGTGTGTATGAAGAAGAGTGGGTAGTTAGTTTAGTATCTTCATTCACAGTGATTAAAAAAAATCAATTCAGAAATGTTAAAAATAGTAGTTTGTGGCTGAGTACTCTTACTTTAACATTAACAAACGTCAAAAATCTGTCAAATTTCATGCAACAAGCACCGGTTATCGTCATAATTGCCGTTAAAGTTAGGTGATGCAGTGCAACTCAGACTTAGTAGTAGATTATTATGGTTCGCATCAAAAAAAGTTATATACAAGTAGAGCCAAGCTTCTAACTCTACTCGCCCTAACTTCACAAACTCTGCACCTTAATCAATATTAAGTGACATGGCCGTTTCATTATTCACTCACTACTTTGACTATAACAGACGTCAACAATCTGTCCAAAAATCTCCAAAAAACACCGGTTATAGTTATAGTTACGGTTAAAGTAAGATGATGCAATTCAGCCTGAGTAACAAATTGGAAGCGATTATCTGGTTCTAAAATATATCGCAAAGTTATCCCAAGACTTTATTAAATAAATGAGGTTCACCAAAATAAGAATTGAAATCAAGAGACGGTTCAATGCACTCATTTATTATAAGTAAACTTGATTTAGTATGGTATTTGGTTTCAGAAAGAGCACGTAATTTTTTATCAATGATACGTATTCAGAATTATACATTTGCATAACAAGATTTGGCTGTTTCTTTTGGCAAATAAAATCCATTTTGGCAAAAATGAGAGCTGTCAGTGACAAATATCTGGTGGTTTTTTTAATAAAGGAGGACTGCAAATTCAATCACCTTACGTCATGTCTTTTTCTTACGTTCTGTAATTTAAATTATTGGAATTTTATTTATATTTTGGTAAATATTTTTAAAGTAGGACTGTACAGTCTTGATATTATGAATAACATAGGGTAATATTATTTATTCTTATTTGTAAAATTTTTCGACTGTAGACTTAGCTTTCCCAACCCACCTGCGCTTCATCGCCCAGGGTGACTCTGTACCATTGGTCTTTCTAATTCTGGTATCCCAGCATACCATTGCAAGTGGAAGCTATGACGCATAATGTTTACAGATCGCCAACGCCACTAATACCTGTTTCGTTTGGGATAAAGGTGAGGCGCAGATGACGTACTGGTTCACACGGTACAAGTTCAAATTCACGGAGGTGGACTACAGCCTATTCCTCACGTATTCGGCCCTCGTTGGAAGCGTCGGTAAGTTTTTTTTTTAACAGCCAGCATTATTGCAGCCAGCCCGCTTTACCTTGCAATAAAAAAAAAATGTTTTGATTTTAAATTGAAAAGAGAACAACACGCACGTTTCACTTTTTTTTAATAATTAAAAAAGGAACGTTCTGATTTTAATCATCAATATCATCTCGTTTAGATCCGTAGGTAGGTACTCTTTGTTTTTTTAAACGACCTTATTTGTCGAGAAAGAGTGGAAAAACTAAAATCTTATATTTTGCTTTAGATTACGCTTTGATAATTTTAAAGACGACAATTTGCTGTAAGTTATGTAATACAAATATTTTATTATTCGAGGCACACCGATGAGCCGCGTGGCGCCCAACGTGTTTATAATATACCTACTCGTATACTTCTTGAATGTTTAATAATTAGGCCACTGAACTTTTTATTAGCAACGAGATAATAGCAATAATATTATTATTTAATAACATCCATTATCATTGATACATAATTATTATTACCTTGTCATGCTACAATTAATTAACAAGTCTGACTGTTTTACAGTTGTCAAGATAGGAAGGCCGTATACAATTCTTTGAAACATACATACTTACATAGATCTTAAATAACCATTCTAACCGGATTACACTGGACTACTTTTAATATTTAGGACATAGCTTTTTTTTAAAACAAATGAAACCAATTTCGGCACGAAAATACTTTTCTTTGCGCGCCATTATTCTTTGTATAAATATTTTCACCTCGAACAATAATTAATTCATCTTTAGAGTGATAGTAAAACTATTATAGTATTGTGAATGGAAAGAAATAACACTGCTGAACATACAATTTGTTAGTCATAGTTAAAATTCCAAAACAAAATACCTACCAGGCTATTCATAAAACATCCTTCTATATGAAGGGCGGGTAGGGACAATACTTTCGGTCGGCATATAGGTTTAATCGATTTATTAGTATTAACTACCAGAAAATAGGAATACCTTATTTAGCATAATTAATGATAGGTACTTAATTGACGAAATTCAGTATCGTCGAAAAAAGAATGTGTCAAATATGTCAAAATTCTAAATTTTATTTAAAAACTAGCCCCCCCTCACACCACACACATAATCCATAATGCTAGTAAAATACGAGTATTAAAGGATGGTTAGTATAGATAGATATTATAAAATCAATTTTGACTGATTTTTGCAGTCAAAAGTGGTTTTGACTGATTATGAGTTTTGACTGTAACAAATACACCGAAGCGATTGTCTCTAACGTAATTAAATGCATTACTAACTATTCTTAAGTATATCAAAGCAATTGGTAACATAAAGATAGAGCCTACATAGAGTTGACTGACAGTATCAACCACCTAAACAAATGATTTGTTGTCATGCAGATAAATACAATAGTTACGTTTATAATTTAACCTAACTTAGGTCAGTAGTGATAACAAACAAGAAAGTAGTTGTACTCACGTGTCGGTTAACTACTCAGTTAAAGATACAACTAAGCATTTTATTCTATTATTGTTTAAACGAAGCTTTCAATTCCCTGTTTTGGTGATAAACGTGAGATATGCTAAGATTTTTATTAATTCACAGATACCATTTTTATGAGTAATAGCTCAGAGTCTCTGTGATTCATGGCAGTAATTACAAATTTAGTGCATTATGTCTTGTATGCACTTGGGGTACCTAATGTTCAGTGACGTAGACATAGCAATGTCAGGCGATGTCACAAATACAACATCCCAAATGGCATTATCTTTGTAGTATTATTCCTAGTACCTAGCTGATTGGCACCTAGGTGGATAAATGACTAGTTATCAATTCATTGATCTACTAAACAATATCACCCAGGTTTAATAATTTTGGGGCGATGAAGTCACAAACCTTCTTCATCCAGGTAACATCATCCGGGTGAACAAGGTGGAATAAAGTAGTATGTGATTGTTAATGGATGTCCTTTTTCTAGATTCTCAAAACATTTTTATAGATGTAACACAAACATCTCATTGCTTCAAAAGGCACGTTAAAATTGATGCTGGATGATATCACAAAAAGTATGCAAGGATAATGAGAGTGACCAACCTTATAGTAAGGTTATGAATATTATCAAACTGCCATATTCTATTGAACATCTTTCTACCAATCTGTCAATCTCTTCTCTCAAAAACATTTTGAACGAAACTTATCGTGACATGAGTCGCAAGACTCGTGAGACATTGTACGTCAGTGAATATCGCCTGCCCGTATTCACAAACATTACTATGAGGTCTCACAGTGTGCATGGACGCACAGGGTCACATACGAACCAATCTTATAGCTCTATTCAACGCTGTGTGTTCGATTTGCTGCTTCACTTAAGCAAGCATTGTTTGTGAATACGGGCGTAAAAGGCATTACATTTCACCAGTGATGACACTAGCTCTACCTACGTGAGGCTAGGCGTTGATGACGTATAGTTGTCACGTATGCAATAGGATTGATAACAAAAATGCTGCAAGGAAGTAGGTTACATTGAAATTAGCGGTGACTACGAACACAATGTCTGACAAATCAAGGTCAATATTTGGTTTTTTGTCGCAATTTCAGTTTTGTTAGCAGGCAAACGTTGTTGGTTTCTGGAAAACCAGTGGTAGAAGCGAGGTTGGGAATACATAATTGTATGATTTTAGCCAGAGAACATAGATTTAAAAAATTATGTTCTTTGATTTTAGCACATACTAGCCGCTCGGCTCTGTCACAGTTGCCACATCAAAATTTTGTCAGGAAATCCTACATATTCTAGAATATAATAATAATATAATTGTNGAACGTGAGATATGCTAAGATTTTTATTAATTCACAGATACCACTTTATGAGTAATAGCTCAGAGTCTCTGTGATTCATGGCAGTAATGACAAATTTAGTGCATTATGTCTTGTATGCACTTGGGGTAATGTTCGGTGACGTAGGTAGACATGGCAATATCAGGCGATGTCACAAATGCAACATCCCAAATGGCATTATCTTTGTAGTATTATTCCTAGTACCTACCTGAATTGGCTCCTAGGTGGATAAATGACTAGTTATCAATTCATTGATCTACTAAACAATATCACCCAGGTTTAATAATTTTGGGGTGATGAAGTCACAAACCTTCTTCATCCAGGTGACATCATCCGGGTGAACAAGGTGGAATAAAGTAGTATGTGATCGTTAATGGACAAACAATGCTTGCTTAAGTGATGCAGCAAATCGAACGTACAGCGTTGAATAGAGCTCTGCGATTGGTTCGTGTGTGACCCTGTGCGTCCACGCGCACTGTGAGACCTTATACCTACTCGTAGTCGTTTCAGCCGAAAGACGTCCACTGCTGGACAAAGGCCTCCCCCAAGGATTTCCACAAAGACCGGTCCTGCGCCGCTTGCATCCAGGTACTTCCCGCGACCTTCACTAGGAGCTCTATTCAATACTGTGCGTTCGATTTGCTGCTTCACTTACTCACAAACATTACTATGAGGTTTCACAGTGTGCATGGATGCACAGGGTCACATACGAACCAATCTAGCTATAGCTCTATTCAACGCTGTGTGTTCGATTAGCTTTTTCACTTAAGCAAGCATTGTTTGTGAATACGGGCGTAAAAGGCATTATATTTCACCAGTGATGACACTAGCTCTACCTACGTGAGGCTAGGCGTTGATGACGTATAGTTGTCACGTATGCAATAGGATTGATAACAAAAATGCTGCAAGGAAGTAGGTTACATTGAAATTAGCGGTGACTACGAACACAATGTCTGACAAATCAAGGTCAATATTTGGTTTTTTGTCGCAATTTCAGTTTTGTTAGCAGGCAAACGTTGTTGGTTTCTGGAAAACCAGTGGTAGAAGCGAGGTTGGGAATACATAATTGTATGATTTTAGCCAGAGAACATAGATTTAAAAAATTATGTTCTTTGATTTTAGCACATACTAGCCGCTCGGCTCTGTCACAGTTGCCACATCAAAATTTTGTCAGGAAATCCTACATATTCTAGAATATAATAATAATATAATTGTTTATATTGATATAAATTGGAACATGGAATTGAGTCGATGCCTGACCTTCCACAAGTTCACAACTCCAAAAATAAGTCCTAGTACATAAAAATGGTAATGTGGTGTAAAACAAGAAGTATCGATGATGCAATAAACATAAAAATAATAATCGTATTGGAAAATTACAAATCGCTAATTGGAAAACAAACGTGTTTTGTGGTTGTGGACGGCCACAGGCCTTAGGAAAAGTACGCAGCTTTGATAAACTTTGTAACCTCGCTCTATCGAAAACTGGTGAAAACTACCTCGCAGCACGTAGCTAACAAATAAATTGGAGGTGACTAAATAAAGTTGCACACCACAATATTTGTGGAACAAAAATTTCCGCGAGTCTGTTTGCATTATGATATACGAGTATTATCATACATCGCAGTATGTTTGCAAAATTTCAGTAAACATTCATGAGAAAATGTAGTTATTTAGAATATGCGGAGTACGGTCACAGAATACTTAGTACTAGTAGTAATACGGTGATGTTTGAAAATATGTCTGTTTACTTACATCTTTGTTCAACATTTACTTTATTATAAAGCCAACGTGTAGTAAGATTTTCAAACTAGAGTGCTTAGTTAAATTTTCCGCACATAACGTAATAATATGTTTTAACGACGTAGCCAACATGTAAGATTTACAAACTAGCGTACACACTCAATTACATTTTCCAGATATGACGTAGCCAACATGTATTTTTAAACGAGCATACTTACTTAGTTAAATTTTCATACAGTCACGCTACACGGCTTGGTGGTTCTCGTATCAAACTGCTATGTCAGAAGCAGGTAGCGGGTTCGGTCCCCGAATCATAAAAATATTTGTATACATGATCATTCCATAATGTTGGTCGTCCACCAAGTGTTGTTATTTCAGGCTTAATTTATCTGTCCAGCTCGCACTATTTCATTGATCTTATAAGTCCTGTAATATTATAGAGTCTGACAAAACAAACAAAGTTGATTCAATTTCTTCCACCATTTCATCTCAGCACCAACCAATGTGTTGTGTTGTGTCTGTATGTGGTGGTAGGGCAAGCTATATTTGAGACTTGTATAAAGGTCTTGAAAAGGCCCAGTAAACTATTTAGTTTTAAAGATTTTGAGATCTATGTTTGTTTGTAATGTTAAAGAATGTTAAAGTAGAATTAAAGAGTTTCTTTCTTCCACTTACATTTTTGCTCCCTTCTTTATTCTTGGTTCAGCCAGATTGTAACTAACCACAATTTTTTCTACCCAGGGTCCTTTGTCACGATCTACCTCTTCAGCAAGCGGTGGAAGATCGAAGACAGCGTGATCGGCGTGGTGGCTTGCTTCAGCAGGATAGCTGCTGCTGTGGTCTACGCATTGGCACCAGATCGTACCATCTACTTCTTGGGTCCAGTCCTGGATATGTTCAGTTCGGCTGGAGCTACGTCACTGAGGTCTATCGCTACGAAACTGGTGCACGCGGATGAAATTGGTGAGTCTTTACTGATGAAATGCTGTTTTTAGGTTTCCGTACTGCAATGGAAAAGGGACAGGGACCCTTTACTTATCTCGGGAACCCGTGTAAGGCGTTGCGACGCTTTGAGAAGCCCTGTTCTAAGTCTTCTCAGAGTAATTATACTTATAAAGAATGGGATCATGAGACAATCTTTAACTCGTATACGATATCTATGATGGAAATGGTAGTCAAATTCATGTAGGTACCTACAATTTAAACCAATTCGGAGGCGAATTTGAATCGTCGTTTTATAGAGGCCTTCGGATGCTGATATGCTGCAACGCTGCATGCGTTTTACATATATTTTTGAGTTATTTTTATTCGAGTTTATTTTTACTTTTTACGCCTCTTCTTTTATCACCATTGCACCATTATTAAGGTACTTGATACAAATAAGGCCTACCTAACTTTAAATGCTTATATTTCAATAAATATTAACGCCAATCAACAAAATCAAGGTTAATTAACTTCTTCCATCCTTTAATTTTAGCAATATTACAAAAAATAACACAATTTTTAACTAAATCTATTCAAAATAAGCAAATTACGAAACCACTGATTTTGGCTTTATTAAATCACCTACACGGAATAAGGCCTATGTGATTTAAATGCCTCTAGACCTTAAAATTGTGATTGTATTAAACAAAATGCGGTCTCATAACATTAAACACGTCGATTTGTTTGCGTTATCAAAATTTTACATATCAAGTAAACAGAAATATACTGTACATCTCTAGATAAACTTAAATTCCACTTATTAAGAATTATACATAAATTATAGATAAAATTAAATATTCATAGTAACAAAGTAATGATTCCTTACATATATTATCAAAAAAAATATCAAAAACAAACAATGTTATTTTTTTGCATAGGGCTTATTAAAACACCGTGTTCGAATAAGGCCTACACATAAAACCTTTCAAATAAATCAGTTTAGGAACATCATTTAGTCTTGAATTTTTGTAAACAAAATGAGATCTAATTTTTTGTTAGAACCAGGGCATAAAAAGGCTTCTGAATCATCTTTACGAACCTTTACACAATNAATTATAATGGTTTATATACAGTGATATAAATTGGAACATGGAATTGAGTCGATGCCTGACCTTCCACAAGTTCACAACTCCAAAAATAAGTCCTAGTACATAAAAATGGTAATGTGGTGTAAAACAAGAAGTATTGATGATGCAATAAACATAAAAATAATAATCGTATTGGAAAATTACAAATCGCTAATTAGAAAACAAACGTGTTTTGTGATTGTGGACGGCCACAGGCCTTAGGAAAAGTACACAGCTTTGATAAACTTTGTAACCTCGCTCTATCGAAAACTGGTGAAAACTACCTCGCAGCACGTAGCTAACAAACAAATTGGAGGTGACTAAATAAAGTTGCTCACCACAATATTTGTGGAACAAAAATTTCCGCGAGTCTGTTTGCATTATGATATATTATCATACATCGCAGTATGTTTGCAAAATTTCAGTAAACATTCATGAGAAAATGTAGTTATTTAGAATATGCGGAGTACGGTCACAGAATACTTAGTACTATTAGTAATACGGTGATGTTTGAAAATATGTCTGTTTACTTACATCTTTGTTCAACATTTACTTTATTATAAAGCCAACGTGTAGTAAGATTTTCAAACTAGAGTGCTTAGTTAAATTTTCCGCACATAACGTAATAATATGTTTTAATGACGTAGCTAACATGTAAGATTTACAAACTGGCGTAGCCACTCAACTACATTATATTTTCCAGACATGACTTAATAATACGATTTAATTACGTAGCCAACATGTAAGAAGAATTTTAAACTAGCGTACCTACTCAGTTACATTTTCAGTCAAATTGAAACTAACCAGAATCTTTCTTACCCAGGGTCCTTTGTCACGATCTACCTCTTCAGCAAGCGTTGGAAGATCGAAGACAGCGTGATCGGCGTGGTGGCTTGCTTCAGCAGGATAGCTGCTGCTGTGGTCTACGCATTGGCACCAGACCGTACCATCTACTTCTTGGGTCCAGTCCTGGATATGTTCAGTTCGGCTGGAGCTACGTCGCTGAGGTCTATCGCTACGAAACTGGTGCACGCGGATGAAATTGGTGAGTCTTTGCTGATGAAATGCTGTTTTTAGGTTTCCGTACTGCAATGGAAAAAGGGACCCTTATAGGATCACTTTGCTGTCCGACCCTTTACTTATCTCGGGAACCCGTGTAAGGCGTTGCGACGCTTTGAGAAGCCCTGTCCTAAGTCTTCTCAGAGTAATTATATAAAGAATGGGATCATGAGACAATCTTTAACTCGTATACGATATCTATGATGGAAATGATAATCAAACTCATGTACCTACAATTTAAACCAATTCGGAGGCGAGTTTGAATCGTAACGCTTTTAAAGAGGCCTTCGGATGCTGATATGCAGCAACGCTGCATGCATTTTACATATTTTTGAGTTATTTTTTTTTTTCGAGTTTATTTTTTACTTTTTACGCCTCTTCTTTCATCACCATTGCATCATTATTAGTTAAAGAAAAACTGGGCTACTAGACTTGAAATAGACTTCACTTATTTAATTCAACACAATTTAAGTAGGTACCTATTTAAACCTTCCTTTTGGTTTGTGTAATCTAAGGCAACACCTACTTACCTACTTATTAGTAAATCTCAGTACCTACGTGCTTCCATGACCATAGATTGATTCTGCAAAATCTTACCTTCCCATTATCCAAAACTCAATGTTACCTACTGAAACGTCGATGAATTTGGCAAGTGTTCGTTGCGGCATCTTTCCACTTCACTGGGTTGAATGTCCGTAGGTTTTTTTGCTGTAAAAGCCAACGGCCAGCCGTTACGACTTACGGCTATATTAAACCTAACCTTTACTCAGTCAGTTTTGCGAGCTCTTTTATGTGGATATATTATGTACTTATGAAATGAAGTATTGACTTCTTCATGCGCATTGGCGCATGCGGAAGATATTATTTTAAGAAATTTTGTAGAAATTAATGTTTTCAAAATAAAACCAGCAAAAAGGAGATTAAATTCACAACTAATAAATACTTTTTCTGTTTTTAGTTTTCGTGTAGGTATTAAATAATAAAAGAGCATTTTTTTACTTTTCTGTGATAAGTAAAACTACTTACATAAAATCTATCACTGAAGGTAGGTTAATATAGTTTTATGCGATCGTTGTCCGCACATAAATAAAATGCTAAAAAATTGGAAACCCATTCATTTCAAAGAAATAGACTTGACCTAATTAATAACAGAATTCGAAGTTTCCATTAAAACATATTGAAAATATTCCTTCGCATTACACTGTATAATTTCAAACTGAAGATAAAACTATCACGTGATTTATTTCTATTAATCAATTAGCGAAAAGTCACATACAGCCAACATTATTTCATTTTAACACGTACCCCGATTGTCGTAACCGGTGGTGAAAGTCTTACTTAAGAAACATGACTCAATTGCGGAGATAAGATTATGTATCAAGTCTCATCACCCGCTTGGTAAATGACCCGTCAAATCATAAAAAATCTATACTAATATTATAAAGCTGAAGAGTTTGTTTGTAATCTCAGGAACTGTACTGGTCCGATTTGAAAAATCATTTTTGTGTTGGATATCACATTTATCGAGGAAGGCTCTTAGACCCTATAGACAATAGAGGCGGGGCAGTAAAGAAAAATGTCGCAAGAACTGGAAATATTTAAATTACTAGCTGTGTCCGCGACTTCGTAGTTCGTACGCGTGAAAATAGTTTGAATAAAATTTCCTATTTTTGTAACATGTTTCTTTACTGCTTCGCCCCTATTGGCTGTAGGGTGATATTTTATAGCCTAAAGAGAAATATTTTTTCAAATCGGACCAGTATTTCCTGAGATTAGCGCGTTCAAACAAACTTTTCAGCTTTTTAATATCAAGTATAAATAAAAGTATAGATTTTCACGCGTGAAGTCGCGGGCACAGCTAGCCTACTTGGTAAGGTAATGTAATGCAATATTCTTCAATGCTACAGCGCAGCATCTAGGCATCTCATCGCAAAATTAGGCAAGTGTTGGTCAATATTTTGTAACGGTCTGTAAGATAATGAGGAAGCCATTTTGATGGGGATGGTATTATTAACCTTCCAAATGTAAGGCCTCTGCTATTTTAACCCGGTTTCGGAATTGAGATTCCAGCTTGAGCGTGCTCATCTTCTACTTATAGATAAAAATGTGAATACTTATTTCATACTTGCTTCCCCTAATGACTTCCACATCGCACGGTTGGTAGCGGCCTGCCTCCAGCGCCTATGTTCAACAGTGGACGTCGTGAAATGATGATGATGATGATACTTGGTTAGAAGATACGTTTAAAAGCCCTTTATCTAATTTCAGAAACCGGATAGCCATAAAACTTTCTTCATATTTTATTGAATCGAGTTTTTTGCGACGAGACAAAAATATACAAATAATTATAGGCTTTAAAATTTCACTGGAAAACCCCATGATAAAACTATCTGCAACATTCCAAAACATTGCGCAAACCATATTTACCTAAGATAGACGAATTTATTTACCCCTGTACAGTCGCCAGCTCATCATAACAAATAGTTTTCTTGTAAAATAGCATTTATTACAGCTAAATAAGCTACCACAGTATTTACCATGATTTGCTGTCTGTACAAATATTTACTTCCGTGAGAAATTATGTAGATATTTCGTGGTATTCTATTCTAAACGCTGATTTATCAAAATATATTAGAACAATGACTCGAAACATCCGCAGGAAGTAGTTAATCTTTTATTTCTTTGCAAACATAATACCTAGTAAAGATAAATAAGAATAGTATTCAACCTAATAAAAATTACTAGAGTCGCTATAAAAGACTGTCGAGTCTGGCCCACTTTTAGCTTGGCTCACGGGTCAAGTCGCTGGATTGAATTTTTTAATATTTTTTCTTCCAGTTACTGGGCCCATCTTCAATGATTTTTTAAATAAATTAAACACAAAATTAACAAAAATCTACTGTAGAATCTTAAAGTGGGCACCAGCCCACCACCAGCAAGTTACAGCACCAGCTAGGTAGGTATTTTATATAAAAAATGAATAGGATGTTGACACAATTGCATAAAATAAAATAAATACAAACACAAAGACAGAAACACACCTGCTATGTTGTCGCGGTTGAGGCCATTGTTCTGTTTTAATAAATAAATGGATGTTACTATGCAATTTATTAAAATAGTAATATTTTAAAAGTGCGATTGGAAATATTCCGACCATCGAGAAATTCCATCATGATTATCATCGTCATTAAAAAATCAAATCAAATCATTTATTTGCATTACATGTAAATAAATAAATAAATAAATAAATAAATAAATCTTTAGACAATTTCACACAGCGCCAGCTAGCCCCAAAGTAAGCAACTTAATGCTTGTGTTATGGGTGCTAGCTTAACGGATATACTACTTATATACTTTTTTTTTTAAATACATACATATTATACATAGTAACACCCAGACCCGTCACAGAAATTAAAATTCATCATTTCAATTTCTGCCCGGCCGGGAATCGAACCCGGGACCTCTTGGCATAGTAGCACGTTCTGAACCACTACACCAAACGGCCGACATGTGTGATTTGACCTTTGGTAAATGGTAGAGTAGTATACACATAGCAACATGACTTACTTATTTCAAAAACCCAATGATTCAGAGAATCAATGATGATTATGTTTGTAAGTGACTAATTTACGGCCCAAGGGATGGGAAGTTCTTTGTACAAATTAGTAAAAAGTTTAAAATCAAGTATTGTGTTTAGATATGTATGTAATGAATTATTTATTTTCTTTAGTTATGGCATTACTTACTTTTAAGTAACGTCATCATGACAAGAGCTTCTAAAGTATTTTCGGAAGAATGAATTTAACCCTTTAACCAGTACCAGGCCTGTTCATCTCCGCGAGTTTACATCGAAAACAAAACACGCACGATGGCCCACCTACAGGATACTATTCGACAAGGCCTCACATACGAGCGAACATTGACTCACGCACGCGTATTCTTGTGTATGATGGAAGAAAATAAAGAAAATGGTGTACTAAATACTGTGCAGCATTTAACTGCCTAAATGATAATAAAAACATAGAATGTACTTTTTTAAGTTGCCTCAAGACACTGATAGGTAAATAAGTAGTTAATATTCATGATAATTCATGCTATACTATGTATTTCCTCCGCCATTTTCCGCAGTTTGGCACCTCACGTCACATCATTTTACCGAAGTCAGCCCTATAGCTTCGGCGCAGTGCCGATCACTGACGTTTGTCAACAAAATGGTGCTTGACTCTTGAGACAGGCTAAATTACACCATATTGTCAATAACATTGAGCATACATTTTTTTAAATACCTTCGCGAAGTAAAACTTCTGTACGTAGTACTTATTATTATTCTGTGCCAGTACAGAGAAAAATATTTTTCATTGATTTTGAACCATAATATGTGGAGTCAATAAAGTTCAAAATGTGGTGGCAACAATTCAGCCACTACCTACCGGTAAAGTGGTTAAAGACATATTTTAGATACCTACATACATATTTTTTAAATTCTTTTTTTTCCATTGTGGTTTCGCGCGGTGTGCACAACTGCCATTGCCAAATAAATTATGACATTTCAAGTAAATAAATAAAATTAAAGACATAAAATTGAGACGATATCATCCTCCAGCTTACCTAGAGTTTAAGTAAAAATGTGGCATTTTGCTGAGACCGCATGTGGACTTCTTGAGAGAATTTGAAGTGATGTTGTAGTTATTTATTCTGTAGTTGTAGTGTGTTGTTCATTTGTACTACATCTAAAATTATTTTAATAAACGGCTAACAAAACGAAAATGGAAAACATGACGTTTCTTTCCCGCCAAGATGTCTTACGGTTTTTTTTTACATAGTGGCCAAATATTATTTGAGTTTGAGTTTACCGTCAAGAAGTCTTATTAAATGCAATTTGTATTGTCCTACTGATAAGATGCAGTAGGCCTAGAGTAAGTTTCCTCAAAATCTCGAAGGACGTTCACGACGCTATCTGACAGTTTACATTGATAACAGATGTCACTTTTGACGTTTGTTTGTATGTTTTAAGCATTGTCCTGCGCATTGACGCAATTAACTAACAAGTTAATTACACAGTAACGTGGAACAGTAACGCATTTTGATTGGAAAATTACATTGGCTTACTAGACATAAATATTGAATATCTTACTTCGCCAGAAAGATAGTATTATAAAAACAATATTATATGCACCTTCAAATAGCTATCGCAATGAGGAAGATGAGTGTAATTATTTTATAATGTAAAAAGATGAAACATAAAATATAAAAAATATTAGTGAAAGAATTTTTTCGATATCTCAAAAACTGAATTTTCTATGGGCATTCAAAGTTGGATGTTTTAAAAATCAACTCGCACTTGACCGTTTAGCGCGTGACGTCACACCGCCCGTTACCTCCGCCGGGATGGCATTGCTCCTTCGCGCGCTCATAGACTCGTACAGTCATTTCGAGTTTTATAGAATTATGGAGTAAAAAATACCATGCAGATATTGTATAGTAACCCTTTTATACTAATACAATGGTTAGTGCCCCAGAAAATTACTTTTAAAGCTAAGAAAAGCTGATAAATACATAAATGGTGTAAGTTAACGAAAAGGGAGAAAGCGTTATCTACAAAAACCAGTCGATATTATTGCAAAGATCATTTTAATGCGAGTACCTACCTAAAGACAAAACACCTACCATTGTATATTTTTCATTACAAATTTTTTATAAAGTATTTTAGTGACATTTTATTTGAAACAGTAGACAAAAAATAGAGAAACAAAACACGAGGCACGCACGCAGATGGGTTACTTAAAAAGTAAATTGAATCCTTTGAAACTTTAAAGACAATAAGACAATACTAAAAACTCTCTACCTACTTTAGCCCTTGTTATTGACTATGTTTTATGGTGGTAAAATAATGTTGTCGCTTCTTTGAGTTATCGATAAAAATCTATACGAACAAAATGTATTAACACATACTTTTCATTCTTGTGACAATCCGCCTGTAGAAGTCAAAGAGATAATAATACTCTAGAATAGAGTTATCGTCATCATCATCTCCCGCATGTCTATAGTGTTTGCTCAATGTTGATTTAGTCGATTTTCTCCTGAAAGGAACATGTAAGACAACAATAAAATTTCCAATTTTACAGACCTTCTAGAGCAGATGCCGCAAAAACTATACAAGATATAGAAAAACTTGACGGTCTCACCTGTAGCAAATTGAATAAGCTTTTTTTGGTTCATAGTAGTCATGTCACTAGGACGCATAGTTTCCGAGGATTAAGCGAAAAACCGAAAAGTGGTACCTTTAAACCCCCCTCTCCCCGCCGGCTCAAGGGCTAAGGGCGGGGAATTTTGCTATGTTCACCACCTAACTAGGCTAAATAAAGTCCCGAGGTCAGAAATTGTGTTCCACGGATTTCTCTCTACACCGTCGTTAAGGCATTCATTGACTGGACTATACCTACCTACATCTAAAACTATTTTAATATTCGGCTAACAAAACAAAAACGACAAACTTGACGTTTCATTTTCCCGCCAAGATGTCTTACGCTTTTTTTACATAGTGGCCAAACATTATTGACGGCTTACAAAACGAAAATGACAAACTTGACGTTTCATTTTCCCGCCAAGATGTCTTATGGTTTTTTTTACATAGTGGCCAAACATTTGAGTTTACCGTCAAGAAGTCTTGTTATAGCCTGACCAGGAACATAAAAACCCTCGCCATGTTGCGGAAAACTAATGGTACTAATTTCTGTTAATGGCAACAGTAACTGAAAACTTCATTGACATGTCACCTTGCATGTCAGTCTATTGTTGTCAAAGTGTAAACAAACTTTATTTTAAATGTGTGCAATTGATTTTGTGAATTAAATTGCTAAAATATTTTTATAGTCTTGAAAGAAAAGTGGTTCACGATGTGTTAATGTATTTGTCGAAGAGAAATACTAAGGGTTCGGACAATATTTTCATTGAATAATGTTTCCGACAAAGGTTGTCAAATTGACTGACATGTTTANATCAGATACGGTTAATATAAATAAAAAATGTATCGAAATGAACGAAAATAAGTTTACAGAGCGCAGCTAGCACCCGCGCCGCCCGTCCGTCGTTGCCCAACGAGCGGTGTGACGTCATCGCCCGTATTCCAGGGGTGCTATCAGTTTTCGCGCGTTCCCATATTGATTTGCTTATAAAATATTCAATTTTCGTGATATTAACAAAATTTTTTCACAGTTAGTCTTATTTTAGCTTAAAGTTTTTGTTAGGGCTGAAAAAGGGGAATAAATTTTGATTTACATCTTCCTCATTGATAAACAGGCTCGTTAATCAATAATGAAACATTATGGTCATCAATTTACACTAACAATAAACAAAAAAAACATTAGATAGCTAGAATATAATAGGTTTTTGGTATTAGGTAAAAACGTCGATAGGATTTGTTAGCCAGCAGAATAGTACAAAATGTAGGTAGTAAGTAAGTTACCGTGCAAAGATTGAACCCGCGAGCTCTAGCTTTAGGACCAATTCCATCAACAAACAAGTTTAAAAATCATAGTTTCTGAGCTGTAATTATTATGACAATGGATTGTTTGTTGTTATTATAGGAAATATTGAGTAAATCATGTATAACCCTCCTTCTGGCGCAGTCGGGTAAAAAAAACAACAAGACATTAATTTGTTTTAAGCAAATTAATAACTCTTTTTTTCTCCTGTGACAGTATCCGTTTTTATGACAACTGAACTATGACTCTGAACCTAGATGTTATAAATTATGTTTGTTGAACTCGTTTTTGTTAATAAAATTGGGCCATAGTAGAATAGAGTTTTCAATAACTACGCCATGATACTGTGTTGCATTATTTCCATGTGGATAATTAATTATTTTTGTTTATCGTTATCACAATTGGACACTTAATACGCAATAGGCATTAGGTATTTTCCCTTATACGGCTAATTGGTGTAAAATGACCACAGGCTATCAAGGTCGGCTCTGTAACAAATTCACAATGGACGATGGGTTTAGGTAAATAGTACCGTCCATAATGCACTATTGTTCATTAAAGTACAACATAATTAATCTAAAAATAGCCAATTAAAGTTACACGAGTTCGATGGGAATATTCCTAAAGTAAAAAAATAATATTTGATTAAAATGTTTTCTATACTAATACCTAGGGGGAGTCCGGGAGAGTTTACCCGCCTTCCACTAAAATGCTCATAAATATTTCTATACTTACAAATCGCTATTTTTTATTAATTGTATGTTAAGCTACATTATTTAGCTATATTTTCTTCTAAGAAAGTTTAATACATCATTATTAGTTTAAGAGTAATTAACAATTTTAACCAAAGTGATATTTGGCTAATATCTCCCGCCTGGGTGGGAGACTTGACCCCCCAAGTAGGGAGCCTTTACCCGGGTTTAAAAATAAGCAAAATAATCACTAAAAATTATAATACTATAAAGAAATGTAATCTTCTTGAATGAAAATGTGTAACAATTTAATTCTTTTGAGGTTTTGAAAAAATCAGCAACGTTTTTTCTATTAAAACTGGTTGATCTGGATAAACTGGTTTCTACTGGGGCAACGCCTCTAATTTTCCTTTATCAATGTAACATACCCATAGCATTTCTTATTACTGACAGATCTAAATTGCTCCTATTTCTAGATGTTCCTTTTTATATTGGAAAGGCATTTTGGATGATTATCTGCAATAAAAGTACCAGATTACCCTGGGTAAAGTCTCCTCCCGATGCCAGGGTAATGTCTCCCACCCCAGGCCAAGCTGTCCATTATTACATTTTTATAAAAAACTATAATACTTAAGTAAAAACTGTCTACCGTAAATGGAACTAGGATAATTACATTTACGATGTATAAAAATGATATGCTGGAATTTATTCATAGTAACCAACTGAAATCAAATATCGAAAATTGAAAAAAGTTACTTTTTGGGCTCGAAAATGTGTTATCACTTGTCACTCCTAAACCGAACTACCAATCGCAACGGCAATGCGTGAGCGAGGTGGGACGCACCTAAGGAGTCTAAGAAATGTGGCTACATCGCAATATTTAGTTCCATAAAAATTCTATGAGCAGTGGCTATTGTCTCCCACCTGCTAAACTGTCCCGGACTCCCCCTACTTAGTAAAATTTCTCATTCTCCTTAAGTTACCTTTGAGGATTGAATTTCAAAGCGAATTCACGATTCAGTTTACAGTCTATAACTACGTGATATCTCAATTTAAAATATCCATAACAACAAAATCATCTAGAAGGTACAAAAATAAATTAGTGATAGTTTTGGACGTAATTCTATAATAATGCAACAATAATTTTTGTAATTTACCCAAACTGTAACCGCATTTGCTCGTAAATTGGCAACAGATTAAAAAAGCATTTGAAGCCACCCCTAAACCCTTTGCTTTGAGGATCTAGTCCAATGAATCGTTATCTAGTAGTTATAGGGTTGCCATCACTGAGGATTCGGATCCGGACAAATTGTGATCTTCCCTTCCGAACTTTGCCGGTTTTTGTAGTATAGAAAGTCGAATTGAGAACCTGCTTTTTTGAATTCGGTTAAAAAGGACATCATACCAAGGTACAGGGTCGATTTAAAAACTTATCAGTTATACAGGGTGTTAGGTAAATGGGTATATGAGCCGACACTAGCCCATGTTAACATGGTCATAATTATAAATGGTATAGTGAAGTCAGAAAATTGATATCTTCATTTTAATTATTTTATTTTCATACAAATCGGATTTTATAAAATTTATTTTGTATGAAAATTAAAAAAATTAAAATTGTGACATCCAATTTCTGACTTCACCATACCATTTATATGACCATGTTAACATGGGCTAGTGTCGGCTCATATAGGTACCCATTTACCTAACACCCTGTAGATTGATATTAATTTTTAAGATTATGAGGGTTTCCTAAAAATTTGTAATAATATCGTTGGGTTTATTTGGTATAATTCTATCTTTGAAGCATTTACTTAATTTATTTAAAACAATCATACAGCTTTTATCAGAAATGTTCGGAGTTTTTACAAAAGTCTAGATGGAAACCCTAACATCCCTGTCAACACCAAACGCGTTCCAAAGATACTTTGATACGGGCGCATTTCAGTCCCCTGGCACTCGGAATGATGCAATTTGTTCGACAAAGTTTAAGCAGCTTGAAGCACGAGACTTGGAAGATAAGCTGCTTTTGGCTTTAGCGTAGACGCTCTAAGATCTGTGGAAGATTTTGTAGATATCTCTTTGCTATCTAAAAAACTCGTTTTTGGATTTAATGCAGGTTCTTTTAGTCATTGATTTGATGCAATTTGTCAGGTGTGATACAGGCCAAGAGAGCTTCCTCGTTGTGGATAAAAAAAAAGATTTAGGAAAATTGTATTCTGGTTTCGAATCAATGATAATAACCAAAACTAAATAACTGTCCAACACTGAACCGTGACTGAACCGTCCCAGCTGACATTTAAGTTCGATTCACACATATCAGTGAAGGCACAGTTCCGTCACAGTGTCCGCTCAGTTCAGTATCAGTGCTACAGTGTATATATTTTGAATATTTTAAAATTTCAGAGCGCTGTTTCAATATTCTTGTTTAGAAACTATCAAGTAAGTTATTTTGTTTTTGATGCCGCGGCGTCGTCCGTGATCCGACAAAAAATATCGTCGTCAACGAATAGTCTGTGTTTGCCGATGTCGGCACTGACACTGAGAGCACTGTGTCGTCACTCGTCAGTTCGTCACTGACACTGACAAGTGGGGATGCGTTCATAGAAACTGTATGAAAGAATATTTCCACTGTGCCGGTACTGAGCCTGAACTGTGACTTCACTGATATGTGTGAGTCGACCTTTAGGAGGACGCTATTATCATATCAATACTTGATCATTAGTTTAGTTCCGACTCTTGCCTCGTTGGACAACCAATAATTGTCATTTGTGGCTTTGGCTAGGTTTTTCCTTATACAGGTGTTAAGGCAAATAGATAATTCCGATGATAGTACCTACTAGGTATTAGTTAGCACTAGTTAGATCATACGTTTGATCCTCCAAAAAAATCCTAGCTATAGAGTATTGCCTACAAGATACGTCCAGGCCAGGCCAGGTAGAATCAAAAACGAGTTTGATGATACATTATGTATTTTATTACCAGGTAGAAAATATTTTTAGAGATTAGTCGCAGAATGCATCTACGCGTGAGTAATAATAAAACTTGCAGGCTTGGCTTTTTTGACTCTATTAAATATATTTTTAGCAAATAAATAAGCACGACCTTTTGTTATAGAAACTTGTTCTAAAACTCACCTAGCAAGTGTGGTGAGATATTAGAATTATTAGAAAAATATGTTTTTTAAATGTACTATCATTATGTAGGTAAATTGATGTAGAAGTTGATGGGAAATGGTTGTGTCCATTCTCCTCTTAACCTTCCAAAATAAATGCACTTACATATTAGATTAAGCAACTACATAAAAAAAGAAAGTAAACAATTTAAACTTTTTCTTATCGTATGAGTCATAGTCATAGTCATTTATTCCATAAACAATAAATAAAATCCTGTAAAGATAGTAAAAAAATCCTGCTAAATGTCGACGCTCTCAATCGGATAACACAACTTTTTCAATCTCTCTCAAAATAGATTACCTCATGCTACTTAATCTATTTTAAAGTTCGACAGCTTTACCCAATATCACCGTAGGCACAGAATAAGTATTAGACTCAACATCAAATAAACCACACCTTCCGCGACGCGAACTTTAAAAATTTTCTTCTGACACAATCATGGTGCCCCAACAATATTGGTGTTATTTGAAAGCCCAATAAATAAACTTAAAGAAATTTTTTTTTTATATACACTTAACAGGTACCATAAATGTGACTTGAAAAAAGGCCTCACTTGGGGCTCACCTCTGGGAACAATCAGACCAATTTTTGTGTTTATAAAACCAAATAATGATATTAGGTACATGTCCTTTTTAACAGATGGGTAGCGATTAATCCCAATTTAACAGTTTTATAGCCATAAAATTTGCTTCTAAAAACACATTTTTGGGGTAAAAACCTTTCCTTTAATGAAATGAAGTTCAGAACTAGGCTTTCAAATGGAACCAATGTTGGTGGAAAGTGGGGATGCATACGTTTGAGAAGTGCTTGTTGCGGGAGGTGCGATTTATTTGATGCCGAGTGTAGTACCGTAGCTCAATGGTCGAAGCAGCTTAGTCGCTTGGCAAGCGAAAGGTTATGGGTTCGATTCTTCCTGGACTTTTCAAGGTTCTTAAACTTATCTCTTAACAGATGGTCGCAAAATCCATAGCGTAGAAGATTTTTTTTTAGATGGTAATTATGCATTAGATTGCAAACCCGCCGCTTTGGTCAGGCGGGTTATGTAGGACTCTCCAAGAAGGACCTATCCTATCCACTAAAACTCCATCAGTGTACTTCTTTCTGAGCATAGGTACTGGTGAACGTTAACCCGAGTTATCCAGCTTAGTAGATTTCAAGTACAACGAATTTGAACCTTAACTCCTTCTGTTACAGGCAAAACTAGCTCTCTAATCAGCATCTCCGAAGCACTGGTGCCTGTGATATACTCGCCGGTATACAGCAAGGTGTACCTCAGCACTCTGTCGACCTTCGCTGGGGCGTTCTACCTCATCAGTGCTGCGCTGGCTGTCCCCGCTATAGGTATATTGATGTGAGTATAAATACTTTAATATATTATTAACTAAAGCCTGGTCCGTGAGCACGTAGAATTTTGTCCAATGACCCCAAGCTGGCCATCCTTATCGCTCGCGCGTAATTATGTTGTTGTCGTGCTCGCACACTCACTGCGGGCGCCCGTCGCACAGTTGCGATAGCAATATAATTACGCGCGAGCGATAAGGATGGGTAGCTTGGGGTCATTGGACAATATTCTACGTGCTCACGGACCAGGCTTTATCTGCTTAATATTTTTTCTGAAGACCACTACGTTTACCATAAGGTAGGACAAGCTTTTAGGACATTGTATGTGACATGAAAATAGCCTTAAAGAATATGAATTAGAATCGTTAAGAAATGCTAGGAATGCATAGACATGTACTGAAGATTACTCAACGCAGTGGAGCTATTCTCCAGTGCCATTTCTCTATAGCTGTCATCTCAGTAATTTACAGACTTTTGTGCTTTAAGTGAGAGGGCTAAATATAAAAATAGATAAAAAAGTAACAAAGATAATACGTCATTTCCATTAAGGTATCTGGAAGATCTATGCGGTAGGAAACAGACTGGTCACAAAGAATTGTAATAAAATAGTAAACGCAAAAAATGCAACCAGAATTATCTCATTTATTACATACCTAGTTGACAGATGGCTACATACTTAAAGCCCTTGAAATATTGTAAAGACTGATGTAAAGTCATAATTGGCCTACAAAATCTACTAAAAAACATTGTTATTAGATACAGATTGATATTGTGCTGTGTACTATCCTTAAATAAATAAATAAATAAAGGCACATTTATTTACTGAGGGCGTGGCTCGTCTCCTAATCCTTAATACTTAAGGTCGGATCAGACATTTACATATTCAAAGGATCAACGTCTGTAGTCCACTACCTACCTACTCAGATTTGGAAATAAGACAAAGATATTTTTTGCACGAGATTAATGGCGAACGAAATCTGAACAAAACAGAGGAATGCCTGAAATAAGATGCACAAAATACGAACAGAACAGTTATAGCTAAAATTACTTAGTATTTTTACAATACTGCATAATCCGTCTCCTGTTACATTGTCAAGAGTTTTTCAAGTCAATCGTCAAGAGTTATCGGCTGTGTAATTGTGTAATGCAATCGTATTCATTTGACAGTTCAAAACGTATGTACGTTATATTCTGTCAAACGCCTTTTTATGCAGATTTTATCGTACGTTTTTAATTGTCAAATGAATACGATTGCATTACACAATTCCCCATCTTTTTTCCGCGTTATTCAATTTATGATTTATTTGAAGAAATTAAAGACCAGAACCGCAAAAGCTTAGTAAAGGACCATAGGTACAGGAACTATTATTAGAAGATCCATCAAAGATACTACTCCGGATGTGACCATAACTATAAGAGTCGGGGCATTAGATTTCTAATAAGTACTTCATCTTCGTTTTCATATAAAATTAGGCTCTTATTTATAGAACTTTGTTGATATTTTTTGCCGATTCTATTCTGCATCACACAGCCCAGCCTCACATAGCCAATTGCATTTTTTCACGTTTCCCAAGTAGCGGTTCTAATGACTCGCATTACAAAATGCAGACAAAAAAAGACCTTGCGGTCAACCGAGAGCTTGCCCTTACCGTTCTGTCAATGATCGATTTCTAAATACCTTGAACCGATAATTTCTATTTGCTATACCTTTGGCCTTACCATACAAACCCTATGGTTATTTCGAGACATGGTTGCGGTAGCACCATGTAAATTGACAAACAAAACCTTGGGTGTGGAAAGCGGAAACTTAAAATAAACTAATTTGGTTTGATAAACTGTCGCAAAATAATTTAGGTGGGGA
Organism: Ostrinia furnacalis; assembly: GCF_004193835.3. NCBI lineage: Eukaryota > Metazoa > Arthropoda > Insecta > Lepidoptera > Crambidae > Ostrinia > Ostrinia furnacalis. The sequence continues at coordinate 70,545 of NW_021134775.1, forward strand.
AAGTAGACCAAATCCTTCTTTTACTTCTGGTGAATTAGAGAGGCTCCTGCAGTCGATGTTGATGATGGTGATAAAGCAGTGTCTGTATTTGTGAATTTCAAAAATCAATAATTACTTATACTTAGGTAACAGAAAAGTCGATAACAAATTAACAATATCTACCTCCTGTCGTGTGTCAAGCCTATTTGGTTTAAAATTTTAAATTCCACATTTAAGACCAACTTCCCTTCATCAACCTACTCGAATCTATTATAAAAGCGAAAGGTCACTGACTGATGATTGACTCACTCATTTATTCACGAAATCTCAGAAACTATTACAAGTGCTAGGAATCTCAAATTTTGCACGGGGAGCAAAATTTGCATCATTCCTTTTGAACGTAGGTGCTCACTAAGAACGGATTTTATGAAACTCCACCCCCAAGGGGAAAAACGAGATCCACGCGTGCGAAGTCGCGGGCGGCCGCTAGTCACAATTTGTGTATCGTTTTATGATAGAGCCTTAATCTGTTCACCCAAACAATTTAAGGTGTCAGACTTTGAGACTTGAGAGTCACGCCATTTTTAGGGTTTTTCATACTCATTCAATCACTAAGCAAATACGGCAGTAAAGTCCACGTCTGTCAAATCAATTGGTTTTTTTTAAATCACAGTAGGTACGTAAATAAACATTAATAAGTGTCTACCTATGATTCACAGAGCATTTACCTGTATTGTCATATCACTAAAAGGATTTAGGATGATGATACTTTTTTAAATAATGCCGACTTAGAGTAGGCGCACACCGTTGATTTTTCGTCGGCCGATAGTTTAGTCGGGCAGTTGATCAGTATGGGCATGTATGGGAGTGCGCACACTACGCCGATTCGATTTGGCCGATTTTCATACAAATTAAAATTGGGCACAAGTATCGGCCAACTAAAAATCAACGGTGTGCGCCTACTCTTATCTTTTTAAAAATATTGTTTATTTGTCATGACTACAAGAAGAAGTACTTCGGTAGTAAGTTTTTGTATCTATTGAAAACCAAACCAATTTTCCCTAAACCATGATTTTAGATGAATAGACAAAATTTTGTTAGTGCATTGTTTCCCTAAATCTGATTGTTAAGTTTTCTTAGGACGACGGCACATCAAGAGAAACAATAACCTACCTTAATCATTTGTAATAGCAGCGATTTTGCGACAGAAATATTACAATTTGTTGCACTGTCTACTGTACTAAGTACCTTCTTACGTTTTTAATAAGTTTTCGGATAACTTTTAGTTATTTATATTAAATTATTAATCTAAACCAAAATGAACTGCAGGCAAGATTGAAGAAACCCACGAAGCTTGTTTCATTTTAATTACACTTTTAATCTCAAGTTATTAGAACAGGGTAAAATCTGATTCCGGTGTAATTAACCTCTGAGCTCAAACATTATTATCTTTTCCAAGTTACTATAGTAACTAATATTTAAACTAAACACTGTTTTTCTATACGACCGTTCAATCTCTAAGGCTGAGTTGCACTACCTAACTTTGACCGTAACTTTAACGATAACCGGTGTTTTTGTATGGAGTTTGACAGCTTTTTGACGTTTGTCAAAGTTAAAGAAGATGGTGCAACTCAGCCTAAAGTGGCTAAACCTATGTGGATACGGTTTGTAATAGTGATAAGGTTAAGGCAAAATCTAGTTTTTGTTCCATATAAATATAGGGGAGAGTTCGGTATATTGTACCGCCGGGTAAATTGTACCACCCTCATATTTCGTAAAGTATTTATTGAATGTCTGTAATTGCAACACTCAGCGATACACAACTAAAATCAATTAATATCGGCCATGTGGTTTTTGCCGTGACAACAAACACGTGTGTTTTATTTTGAAAAGTATTTTTTCATTGTTTTCAAGTAACTTTTGACAATACATGTTTAGATTGTAATTTTGTTAAATTTAATCACAGGGTGTTTCTAATATATTATTTAGAAGCGTAAATTAGTGTGGATTACAATTATTTGAAACATTTTTCGGTATTTATAAGCTATATTTTTTAACGATTTTTTAAAAGCACTATCACCTAGTCGGCTAAATTGTACCTCATCAAGTTGTATGGAACTTTACTAAAGGATTTTGAATTTTTTTTAGTAAATCATATTTTGAAGTTATAATAGCGTAGTTATGTTTGACTAACAATAAATGAAAGCAAAAGACTGGCAAAGTAGATTAGGTACAAGTGTGCGTTACGATAATTGGAATTACAAAACTTGTACTCAAAATCGTGATAAGTAACGTGTAAAACAATATCGATTGTCTATGTTATTAACCACTGTTCCTCTTCGTTTCCTAATTTGTTAAGAATGTATCGTATAATATTTTGCCATAGTTTTTTTAAAGGCTTGAAATTTATTGAAATCCAATCCAATTTAGTAACCCTGTGGTACAAATTATCGAACCGGTTGGCTAAATTGGACCGAAGCTCTGAACTCGTACTTTGTTGATTTGTGCTAAATATACAACAATCATGTTAATTAATACTTATGAAATAGTAAGTTGAATAATGTATCTTTTATTATATACCATGGACATTAGCAAAAACAAAAGAAAACTATGTGTAAAATGGGATTGAAAAAAACTGGTCCAAATTAGCGGACTCTCCCTTAACTATTTATCAATTTTAAAGTATATCGTCGTGGCCTACTTATTTTATATCAAACATGCATACCTAACCTATTGAGAATGATTTCGCAGGAACAGTGTTAAATAAAATTGTTTTCTATCTTATGTTCATTGGCCCAATCTAAAAACTATCAAAAACTGTCCAGGAACCTGGTTTTTGAACCCACTATGATGATAATGTAACTAAAAATAACTAAAATATTTGGTGATGTTCCGAAATGCCTCGATACTTAGTTCTGAAAAATTCTCATCGATTCTTTTTACGAACTTGATTGATCGAATCGAGCGTACTAGATTTAGATTTATCGACTAGTTGTTAAGTTATAGCAATAATAGGTAGGTATAGTATAATAATACTAGAATAGATACAGTGAAAGGAGACTGCAGATAAGTGACATAATTGTTGACGTAACTAATCGCTAGAAGGGTGAGAAGTCAGATCATGTCACCCTGCGATGCAGTGTAGTTTACTCCGATTGCACTTACACTGTTGTATTATTTCCTAATACTCGTAAATAATCAATAATTTATTTATTTATTTATTTATTTATTTATTCATGAATAGAACGGTAGTACCAATTACACTATTCAAACAAGACGTAACAAAGCTCAGAATAACATTTAGGTAATTAAAAACAATTTAACTTAACTTAATTTAGGAAAAGTACATAAATCAGATGCGATTTTTTTCACAGTAACCCAAACATTCTGCTAGTAACGTACTCCACCCCTCTGCAAATACGTCACATTTTGGGTTTTGGTCCAGGAAACGATTGAGAGCACTTAATGTACGTGGTATAAGTGATTTCGATCTTGAAATAATAGTCTATTAAAATTAAAATATATGTCGCTAAATGTGCTGGTATCATCAAAACGAATTTGGCCATATAAAAAACAGAAACAGTAAGTTAACCTATTCCATGAAGTCCGGAGACGGTTCATAAAAGGAATGAAGAGAAATGTTTAATGCTTTTCCGGAAAAAAAATCCGAAAAAATAAACGTTCTTTTCATACAAATTAATTTTGTTCTTGTAATTAAGCATTTTTGAATCCGCTTGCGGTCAAACTCCTTGCGTAAACTTCTGGCCACTAAGAAACTTTTTTCTGACCAATGCTGATCGTCTTTTGATTTAATTTGGGAAATGTGCACAAAAAAATATACATTTTCGTTCCTCGACGCAATTTGTTTGTTAAATCAATGATTCCATGAGTCTTAGGCTAAGTTGCACCGTCTAACTTTAACCGTAACTATAAGATAACCGATGTTTTTGGATGGAGTTTGACAGATTTTGACGTTTGTTATAAGTTAAAGTAAGATGGTGCAACCCAGCTTACCCAGCCTTACAGAGTTTGAAAGACTCCAACACTGTTTGTTGATTTAATTATTTTCACTTAGAAACCTGATAAGTTTTCTCAGTTGTATGATAAATTCAAATAATTCTGAACGTCGAGTGGCAAAAAATGGAATTAATAACCCAGTAAATCCTACTTCCTACTAATTATTATAAATGCGAAAGTTTGGATGTCTGGATGTTTGTTACTCTTTCACGCAAAAACTACTGAACGGATTTATTTATTTATTTTTTGGGAAACATACAGTTACAATATATTCAAAATATTATATAAATAATATTTTGATGAAACTTTACAGTATTATTGTTTATAACCCAGATTAACATATAGGCTATAATTGAGGCCGTCAGCGCAAAAGTGGGCTAAGCTTAACATATAACTATGGAGCCTAAACTTGGTTAGGCCACTTTTATACTGCTTCGTAGGCAAAAATAATGCGCGCAAAAAGAATGTTTACAACGCCCCATCTCTTAATTAAGGGTGAACTAGGGATAGGCCGCTTTAGCATCAAAATTTATTAGGTTTTGAATAAATTTTGAATAATGTGGCTTTTGCGCTGACGACGGCCTCAATTTATAAAGATCTGTGACAAACTAAATATCACGCGGGCGAAGCCGCGGGCGGAAAGCTAGTGATAGTATAAGGCCCCAACAATATCTACTAGTGCAATAACAGAGAATGTTTTTGTTTCAGAACTCTGATCGCCCTGAACAGAAGAGACGCCGCCGAGCCTGCCCCCCCTCCTGCCGAAGTAAAGCCTAAAGAGAACGAGATAACGCGTTTTTGACATTGCCTATTTATTTCTAAGTGTTAATAATAACGTTACCTGTATTAGTTACCGAAAAATCTCAATAAATATAAGATTTCTATTGAATCGCGCGTTTGAGTTTTAAGTATCACAAATTATTTAAGACAAAATATTAATGACTGGGGGTTCGATTCCCTAAAGTACTTATTTAGTTGAGATAACATACGTTTTAATTAAGGAATTATTAGGTAGACATATACCTACCTTCTTTCCTAAACACTGAATTTAGATGAGGTATCAAGCTACAGAGCCTAACTACATAGAAGTCGCAGCGCTGGGACAGAGAAATAAGATTCACTACATAGTTATACATAGGTAAAACAAAGTCGCATTAGGCTGTCTGTCCCTTTGTACGCTTAGCTTAGATCTTTAAAACTACGCAACGGATTTTAATGCGGTTTTTAGTAGTTCCATGTAGCAACAAAGCTACCATAACAACCAACATGAACTTAAGAAATCGTTATGAGATATCTTCTCAACAAAGACACGCGTGTAGACAGAAGGCACGTTTAAAAGATACGTGTACAATAACAATTAATCAGATATAAATAAACAGTAACATAATTACAACAAGGAAACGCTCGTTATCCTAAACTAAGTATTAAATAGGTTCACAAACGACCGGCCAAAATGTTTACAAATTGATAACGGAACCGTAATACTTGAATTAGTTTAGATAATTAAAGTTGAAAGGTCAATTGTTGACCAAATTTGGCGTAGATTAGGCGTATAAAGATGAATAACCTGGACTTCAGGGCATAGACACCACTAGGTTACACGAGATCGGCTTACTGACATTGGAAGAAGCAAGTAGGTAAATTCGTTGACTTAAGACTTCCTCAGACTAGACTTTTTAGTCAGCAGACAGTTTGGTTGTCTTCTATGACACCCCGCAAACTTTTAGTCGGCCGATAGTTGCGTCGGACTGTAAATCAGTAGGACTTATGCACATGCATGGAAGTGTGCACATTACACCGATTTGGTATCGGTTGATCGGGCTATTCCACTTTGATCACATGGCTTTGATCACCCAGGTGATCAAATTGGACTCCAAGCGACAATTTGGTGTCCTTTGATCACCCATGGATAAGATGACCTGGGTGGTCAAAGTGGACTCCAGTTTAATTGTTATTTTAGTTTCATCGTCATCGCCATTTCAGCCACAGGACGTCCACTGCTGATCATAGGCCTCCCCCAATGACTTTCACATCGCACGGTTGGCAGCGGCCTGCATCCTGCGCCTTTAAAAGGATATTTTAGTTTCCTTTTTAGAAAATATCAAAAATGTTACAAAACAATATGTAGGTAAGTACAACAATTGGACATGTTGACTATTCAAAGGAGGTGCGTTTTATAAGTTTTATAATAATTTTCAGAGTTCACTTTGATCACCTGGGTGATCAAAACCAGGTGATCAAATAAACAGACTAGACCGTTGATTCTTCATACAAATTGAAAGCCGATCAAAGTATATCGGCGGGCTAAAAGTGGGTAGTTTGTGCGGTGTCCAATTGGTATGAAGAATCGACCAACGGAGTAGTACACACTACAGTAGTGTAGGTACGTACTTCATGTTCTTAGTGATTATATAACAGCCCGATCAAACTATCAACCGAAAGACTGCAGTCTGGGGGGGTATCTTTTCAGCTGAGTAAATACTTAAATAAGTTCGCAATTTTGTAGTAAAAAATCAACAATCAATTTTCCAAATTACCGCATCGCGTCGTTCGTGTCAAGTGTTGAACAACTGTGTAAATGAAATAAATTAAAAGACCGCATATTCTAGACTCCTTGCAGACATATCGAATTTTATTCGAATTTGTATACGGAATCAGACGGTACCCAATCGAAAACTATCCCAATTCTATGTTAGGTCCGAAAAAAATGTTTTTGTATTTGTCTACAACGACGTACCCGCACGCATTTGACTGATACAACAAAAAGTCAAAAATTTATAATAAATAATTTTATTTACAAAAAATGTCTACTAGGTACATTAAAAAAACTACGTCTAGAACTTAAGTTTGAAGTTTTTAGAGGTCGGTTTGTCAGCCGGCTTCGATTCTATAGGCGAAATGCCGTGAATGAGCATCTTTATGTACCTGCCTTGCTGGTCTGAGGGTAGTTTCACACCGAGAACTTCACAGTTTCTCATGATTTCTGCGCAGCCGCGTATATCGCGTTGTCTTACTGAAATCAAACAAATTGTGTTGAAAATAAAAAATATTTCGTGAATTAGATTGAAACGTCGTTAAACGCAAAATAATATGACTTAGGAAGTCATTCGTTCGTTTGAACTAAAGGCCTCCTAAAGGATTTCTACGATGTTCTGTGCTACCCGCATCTAAATAGTTCCCGCGGCCATCACTGCATCGTCGGTCCTCTAAGTTGGAGGCCTAACTACACTACGTCTCCCAGTTCGAGGTTGCCACTCAGGAACTATTACCAACGGCATCATAAATCAAGAAGTAAGTAGCTTACAGTTGTTTTAAAATAAATCATAATACATCATCATCATCTCAGCCATAGGACATACTTACTTAATCATAATACACCCTCTGAACACGTGGTCAGACTGCTTTTTCCGACTAATCGGACCACGTGAACGTTTTTTTCCTGTTGGTTCGATTAATCAGACTACAAGGAATCGCAATTCCGCTTCGTCCGACTAATCGGACTTGAAATAAATTAAGGGAACTTTAAGGTAAAATACTCGTAACGGCGCGCGCTCACGGGTGAATTCTGTCACCGTGACATTGGGTCTCTTTTTTTCTCTTTATAAAGGTGTAATACAGATTGATATATTTCTCTTAGAGAGACATACTGTCACGGTGACAAAAGTCAAACGTGCGCGCGCGCCTTTAAATTAGTTACATCAAAATCAGTTTCTTAAAGCATCCATGTTTTATTGAGCTAAACTAATAGACCTTCTTCTAAAATAGTATGAACATTATAAAATATTTAAAACTCAAGACAAACACGTTTGCCCAGTCAGGACTTTATCGTCCGTTCGTGATAAGGTCAGCAAATAGGACAGCAACGTCAAGTGTCATTAGGGCAAACGATTGGCACTGCAGATAGGGTTGCTAGGTGTCCGGTTTTAGTCCGGCCTATTTGGCTTCAGTCCGTCCTGTCCGGCCTTTCCAGCTTTGGTCCAGCCTGTCCGGCTTAAATCCGGCCTGTCCGGCTTAAGTCCGGCCTTTCCAGCTTTAGTCTGGCCTGTCCGGCTTTAGTCCGGTCTATCCGGCTTTAGTCCGGCTTTTCATGTGCCGCGCCAGTCGAAAGACGAGCCACAGAATAATATCGAGCTCACATGCGCCAATCAGAATGTTGGGCTACCGATTCGAATATGATAGTTGATAGTAATCACCCATGAGGTATGTTACAAGTCGCTATTAAAAAAGTGTGTATAGCTTTAGAATTGGTCACCAAGTCTGGTTTTTGTGTTTTTGGACTTGGCAACCCTAACTTCAGAATACCTATTGTAAGCAGCAGCAATTACTGTTGCATAATAATGTTTTGTAATTAATGCAATATTGTATAACGCATACAATATTGCATTACCTTTATGAAGTTGGTAAACAATGAATGAGAAAGTTTATTATGCATAATTTGGTGTTACTGTATATTTTCCTCTTTTTGATTTTTAGTATATTTTTTATGACCCTAGTCTTTCCTAAATTACATTTACTATAAATAAATCTTTTTTATTATACTTACACTTAAAGTTAAATAGGACTTGCAGCACTTTGACATAAGCGTCCATCATTTCAAACTTCAGCAGCTTCTGGAGTAGCCGTAGAACAGCATCTTCGTTATAATCTTCTCGAAGTATGGTAATACTGAATGCTGTTGATCTGAAAGGTATAAAATATATTTTTTTAATCGGTTTTCACTACAGTGTAAGTTTTAAATCAAACAGAAAGACAAAAGTAGCCTTACCTGTCTTGAATTATACCTCGAAGGGTCTTAGATGATTCTAATAACTCATCAGCTAACATTTGGTCAGAAAACCAACTACTTGACCAACAACTATGCCAAAAGCACACTAACGGATAATGATCACTAAACCTTTCACTGAATTCAAATATGTATTTCCTAAAAATTACTAGCGACGCTTCCGATCTATTCATAACAGAATCATGTATCAATTCTTTAAAAATTATTCGATAGCGACTTCGTAACTGTGTGTTGTTTTCGTAACACTGCTTCAGTATTGACAAACCTTTATCAGAATTGCCTTTCATACATTGCGCCTTGGCTAGATAATGCAAATATTGGCCATGTCTTTTGTACAATATTCTGTCGCCTTTCAAGCAATATGTTTGCAACATTTCTACCATGTCCGTCCTGCCCAATCCACTGTAATGTCTGAATAACAACTTTAGCGTTGGCTCTCCGATAAACATTTGAGCCGTAAGACAATCTTTCAGTATCTGATCTACTTGGCTATCTTTATTCTTGGACATGAGATGCAAAATTAGATTTTGAACATCTTCAATGGACATTTTGGACACATCTTTAATCTTGTTGCTATCATCCATGAAGTGACGTATAGAAATATTCTGCAAATTAGTTACTGTAATGGCTTGTCTATCTTTAAACCTTTCAATCAAGTCACTGGTAAAAGCATCGATGTCTATACTTGTAGCGTAGTAATACACAGGACTGGGATATAAGTTATGCTTCTTTTGAAGATTGTTAAGAATTCGAAAGTATTTTAGAGGATTTTTAATTACTTGCTGCCTTATTGAATGCATTTTTAAGGATTTTTAGGTTACTGTAATTTGAACACTTCTTAAACTCCGTCATGAAACACTGTCACGAAGTGATATTGGTGCAAACAATATTATTGTTCTTTGTGACGATGTTTTTTTCATTTTTAGCTTGTTATTTATCCAAATACACCTCGGAAAACATTGCAAAAATAGATTAGATCATGATTGTTGACAAAAACATTGCGAAAAAAATATACATGACATAAAACCAGGGTTGCCAGATATCAGCTAACTCAATTCGCCTAATTTTTCCTACCGAGTAGCCTAAATCGCCTAATATATTTTTTTTCCTGAAGTAGCCTAATTCGCCTAACATTTTGAGGTAAGTATACAAAAATACATATCATATCGACACATTAATGACAAACACTGTTTATCTCTTTGTAACTTACCCATGGTGACGTATGAAAAAAGAGATAGATAATGTTTGGTCAGCCTACTCATTCTGGCAACATTTTTATGTGACGTCACTAACTACCTGACTTGTGCCGAGTACATACAAGATTTAAGAAATCAACATGGCTGCAATATAGGCAATCAGCTGACAACCACACACACACACACACACACACACACACACACAACACACACAACCTGTCATTTCCTATATTGCGGCCATGTTGTTTTCTTAAATCGTGTATTTATATTGCGTGTAAGTGTGTGCGTAATGTATGTGTTTAATTTGTATAATTTAGGAATTCTATACAATCCCTAGTCAATGTGTAAAATATTATTGTTCAATAAATACTTTACCTAGGCAGTAGGCCTAACATGCGCGCCGCGATAAGCGGTTATCACGCCATTTTATCGATTTTGCCCATACATTTTGACGTCGATAAAAGTTATCACGGCGCGCATCTTAGGCCTACTAACAGGTGTATGTAATTCCTAGGCATTGTATAACGTAGAATACCAGCTGGCCCACCGGTAATGTGTAAAGTAAACAGATTTTGATCATTATTATTTATGTACGGTTAGGGTGTTGCAAAGGGGATGCAGGACTTAGCCGAATAACCGAATTTTCGAACGTAATTTGTATGGAGCTGACACTTAGAAAAAAATTGACGGATTTAGTATGGAGTTTGGACTTTTTAGAGTAGTAAAGGGGGTAGGGGTCATTTTAAAAAACTAACTGAATTACAGAATACTAGGTTAGGATTTATTTTTCCAAGGTAATCCTGAAGTAGCCTAAATAGCCCGATCTTATTTTCTAGGTAGCCTAAATGGCTACCGGTAGCCGTTTGCATTTTTTGGTCGCCATTTGACCCCCAGAGGTAGCCTAAATGGCGATAATTCGCCTAATCTGGCACCACTGCATAAAACGTCAATCGTGTCATCGCTGTCAACATGTCATTATTACGTTTAGTTAACCGTGTTAGCAACCTCTGCTCTGTGCTACAGTTATTACATTTTTATTCCTGTATATTTTGTTTCTTATTTAATTATTTTAAGAACTGTTAATTGAGAAAAATATTTTTAATTATTCAAAGTATGACTTTGATCTTATTATTACAAGTTTTAACAACATTTATCATCAAACGAAACGCATTAGATACAGATAATAAATATCTCAAATCACGCCATCTAGTTTGGTATATTAAAACTAGTATGTTTGGTTACGTAGTTCGGTAAAATCCGCTAGATGCCAGCAATAGTTTTGAATTTGATGTTTTTACCCGATTACGCAAGAAGGAGGATTATGTTTTTCGAGTGTTTGTGTGTTTCGTTAAAAGAACTAAGAAACGAAGTCCTAAATTCAGTACTTTTCTTTTTGTCTATGGCCGTACCTAGGTTCCGTGCCATGTTTTGTGCCACATTGTACCTACTTACCCTAAAGTTTAGGGCCTAAACCCAAACAAAAGATAAGCTGTATCATTCTATTGATACGAATTTTATCTCTCTATCCAGGTCACAGTAAAAATTGATGTAGCATGATCATTTTCACCTCGTTGAATAGGACCCTAACTAAACTTAAGTAGGTACCTATGCTATGCTTGAACTGGAAAAATACTAAGACATAGATGATAATTTTGGTGTCTTACTTAAAACCTGATTTTAAGTAATAATAACTCAAACACAGTCAACATAAAACAGCTTTTTGTAACACCAGCTAGCAAGCAATGCGCCTTCTGTGCCAACATTATCGTGTATCGTTGTAATCGAACGCTCGACTTTTTCTATCGATTGCCGACATCGATGGATTGTCGATTAACATACAGCATCACATCGATTAGTCGTGAATGTCATAACGCAGCGGGGGGCGGTCGGGACGTGAAAAGGAAACACTCGCTCGTATTCTGATATTAGAATGTGAGGATACAATTCATACAATACAAACAGTACGCAAGGTAAAATTGTTAGGCTCAATAAAGTTATGTTACCGTGAGATTAGGGGCCCTTGGCTAATACTATGTACCTACTTATTGCCCACCTACTACTACACCTATTTTTGACTTAATTGACTTAGCTGGATGGAATCAATGAATTCCTTGAATCTATGGGGCCCTGGGCTGAAGCCCAAAAAGCTATTTATAGTAGATCCGACCGGTAAATGCGTTATTCAAACGCTCACAACTTGTAAAAAATAACTACTGTTTTCTTTTTTTTTCAGATGATTTTCTTCGCAAGTGTTAATTATGAAAAATCTAATACGTTAAAATAACGATATAGTTGTGGCCAATGAGTTGCTGTTATAGTGACATTGACAATACGTCAATGTCACACGAGGATAAAACGTCAGAATAGAGGGAGGCGCGGAGACGACTCCGCGCGCTTTTGTGCTAAGTGATGAATTGTATCTAAAATAAGGCAATATAATGTGAAAGATGAGTATCCAGTGTTTTATTTATGAGAATAGATCGACCGGCCTCTAATACAAGCAAGGAACTGCTGAGACATTCTGTTGTCGGTTTAATTAACTTATAAGCTTGAAAATCAGCTTAGGGCTTAGGAAATGTGAATGGGCCAAAAACAAGTCTCATACGCGGGTTCCTACCAGGATGAAAAAAATGCCATTTGTTCAATCCAATTAATCACAGACACCGATCTACAATTACAATAAAAGCGCTTAATTACAAAACAAACCATTAATTTCGTGCCAGTTAATTTAGAGGTCTACATTGTCCCCATTAAAGTGACCACTTCGCTTATTTTTTTAATCTGTTTTCGTGCACCGGGCGACAGCACATATAATAAATAATAGTAACAACCACAAATATACCATCAGGATACGAATTTTATCTCTCTATCCAGGTCACAGTAAAAATTGATGTAGCATGATCATTTTCACCTCGTTGAATAGGACTCTAACTAAACTTAAGTACCTATGCTATGCTTGAACTTGAAAAATACTAAGACATAGATGATAATTTTGGTGTCATATTGACTTAAAACCTGATTTTAAGTAATGATAACTCAAACACAGTCAACATAAAACAGCTTTTTGTAACACCAGCTAGCAGCCGCACCAGTTCTTTTAAGTTCTCACAGCAAGCAATGCGCCTTCTGTGCCAACGTATCGTGTATCGTTGTAATCGAACGCTCGACTTTTTCTATCGATTGCCGACATCGATGGATTGTCGATTAACATACAGCATCACATCGATTAGTCGTGAATGTCATAACGCAGCGGGGGGCGGTCGGGACGTGAAAAGGAAACACTCGCTCGTATTCTGATATTAGAATGTGAGGATACAATTCATACAAACAAACAAACAGTACGCAGGGTAAAATTGTTAGGCTCAATAAAGTTATATTTTTGTAGTACCTACCTAAATCAAGTCTGGACAGGGCCGGACCGTGAGTTTAGGGGCCCTGGGCTAATACTTTGTACCTACTTATTGCCCACCTACTACTACACTTATTTTTGACTTAATTGACTTAGCTGGATGGATTCAATGAATTCCTTGAATCTCCATAGATTCAAGGAATGGGGCCCCATGGCCCTGGGCTGACGCCCAAAAAGCTATTTATAGTAGATCCGACCGGTAAATGCGTTATTCAAACGCTCACAACTTGTAAAAAATAACTACTTACTGTTTTCTTTTTTTTTCAGACGATTTTCTTCGCAAGCAAGGAACTGCTGAGACATTCTGTTGTCGGTTTAATTAATTTATAAACTTGAAAATCAGCTTAGGGTTTAGGAAATGTGAATGGGCCAAAAACAAGTCTCATACAGGTTCCTACCAGGATGAAAAAAATGCCATTTGTTCAGTCCAATTAATCACAGACACCGATCTACAATTACAATAAAAGCGCTTAATTACAAAACAAACCATTAATTTCGTGCCAGTTAATTTAGAGGTCTACATTGTCCCCATTAAAGTGACCACTTCGCTTATTTTTTTAATCTGTTTTCGTGCACCGGGCGACAGCACAGATAATAAATAATAGTAACAACCACAAATATACCATCAGGACTTGGACCTATAATTTATGGGCCCCGATATGGTAATGAACCTCGCCTCCCTAGTTTGTCCACTTATTCCACAATTAATATGTTTCCCCTCACGGTGTTATGACGTTTACCAAATTACAGAAATTAACTACGGCAATAGACGGTCCGAGCTGTAAATGCGATATTTGCATTATGAGCTACTTTTCATTGCTGAGTGAAGTTTTGTATGAATATTAAGATAGGCGCATGCAATTTCTTTGAAATACCAAAGTGTCGTAAAGAAACTGCTGCAAAAAGTTTACTTTTTAAAGAATAACTACCTACCTAGTTATTCCTGTGTAAATGATAAAACATTTTTACGATTTTTATTAAATATTTTTGCCTGACTCTACTCTTAGTGACTCTTTCACACAAATGCAAAGCCTAGCTTACGCCTAACGAACTGTAACGTGCTTTTTGAATATTAATATGCTTTTGATTATCTCAAATTTTTGAGAAAGTTTTGCGCGGGATGTTTAAAGGGAATCAAAATTTCCTTAGTACTTAGTTGTAAACAGAAACTATCGGGATAGTGTTAGCCAGTTAATCAGACAGATTTCCCCAAAATAAATGGCCCAGTTAACTTAACGCTACAAGTTCACTGTGATAACTGCGTCCGTATAGACAAACTAAGCATAACTCATTCGATTAGATCCCTGCGGGTGTTTAATTGTTGCTTTCTTACACTCAAACACCCATTAATTAAGACGTTTTTAAGTGTAACACTTTAAACTATTATGGAATAGTTTAAAGTGTTACACTTAAAAACGTCTATAGTTACGGAACCTTTTGAGAGTGTCTTGCTACATCATATCCGGAGTATTTTTAGCGCGAAACAGCTGTCAAATTGACTACTCCAGTCAATTGACCTTACTTTTTAGAGCTGACAAAACGCAAAACTGCTTTAGAAATTGATTATTGTGACTAATTAAGATTTTGTGTCCCTCTATTTTCTTTAAATTGAAGTAGCTTTTATTTTCTCTTCAATAAGGCTATTTAAACACTGTAAATAAATTATTTCCGATATAGATCATTTATGTCACATTATAGCATAAGGATGACAGTCCACTGGCCATGCATTTCGAATAAATTGTCACAATCTCACAATGGCTTGTCGTGATACGATCAGAATGGCTGAATAGAATAATATCGATTGAGGATCGAATGCTGTGTTACCCTTATTGTGCTGTCTACACCCCTATCATTGCATAGGCGGGTCGTGAACAATAGGCGGGATGCTGTCAGATGGTTTATGACTTTGTTAGACGTTGTCTCTTTAGTTGATATAGATCAACGTATAGGCATTATTACGTAAGTAAGTTACGTACTTAGTTATAGCCATCGTATTTTTGAGGTATGATTTGGTTAAACTGACACAATAACTGTGCGCAATGCGACGTCGTTTTTCATCGATGTGGAAAGTTATGGATTTCATAAATATCTGGAATTCGCATTACAGTTTTGCTGTGCACAGTGTAACATTTAATGTTAGGTAAGAAGATAGTTATACGACCTAATTCCCATTTCCCATTTATACGAGTTATTTAGGTTGACCGAAAAAATATGGAATGGTTCAGACCGAAATGAATACACGAACCACTTCCGCCTCAAAACCTTCAAACACTACCTACCTACCTATATTGTAATTTAAGACTTTTTTATTTAGCATAGACCTTCAGCATGTAAATCACCCAACTCTCGGTTTAAAGTGACATGTATAGATTACACTATCGCGGCCGCACAGAGCGCTCTACTTATCTACTCTGTGGCTCGACACAGCTCTAGTTTGTGTGCACCGTAAGTAAGGCTGCGTTCATGGAGACAATGGGATTTGTGTTCGTGAGGAGAGCATAAGGTAAGAAAAACTAAAAGTTTCATAAGATATTACTAAGGCTCCAAAAATCATTGCAGAATTGTGGAAAAGGATGACATGAAAGTAAGTAACGGGAAGAATTACCACCGAAGGGCCTGGTCCGAACCTTTTTTGACTATAAAGCCTTACCATCCATATACTTAGATGCCGCCGGGGAATGGAAGCTTTATGGGGTTCGAATCCACTAAAACCCAGGGGTGTTTCTTCTGTCGCTTCGTAAACGGAGTCTAGACTAAACTTCTAAAATCGAGCAAGACATCTCTGTTATTATTTGAATGGCGCCTTTAAGTATCTTCTAAACCGAGTGATTGTGAGAGAGTGGTGGTCGAGACCACATAATATTTTAGCAGTCCAGTGCATGCCCTGTTTCATTCAAGTATCGCATTCCCATACACCTCACCTCACAACACAATGCAACAAGTATAAAAACCAGGTAAAAATGGCTGCATCTTAAGGATTTTGCTATGGCTTTTGCTTGCTCTGTAAACACGGCCTTTGGTACCACGTCTTGTACTGAACCGATAAGGATGCATATCTTTTAGATAACTGGCTGTGTTAATTGAAAGTTATGATATATTGCATAATGTCGAATGAGAAATATGTAAAGGTGTTATTATACTCGTATTTTATTTACGATATACAAAATACCAAGCAATTAATCGAATATTAACCTTGTATCTTTGCATAGTCACGTGCGAATATACATACCTACCTACCTTACTTTTTAAACAAACATAATGGTTCCAGATATAGTTAGAGCTCTGGAATTTGCATACAGCATGACTCGAACCCACAGCCACACCTTGTGTTGTAGTGTGGCACGTTTTTATAACCACACCGAGGAAGATTGGTCTGCATCTGACCTGATGGAAAGTGACGATCAGGCCGAAGGTGGAAGCCGGCTTCACCAAGAATCGTCAACCACAGAGGAACTGGCTATTTTACTCCAACTGTCGGAATACAATAATGCTGTTAATATTATTGTTCTATAACAATTGTCTGTCACTATTGACAGACGTAAATAGTCAGGTGTCCACCTTAAAATAAGCCTTACCAATCCAAAAAACTTGCCCCCACTGGGAATCGTACCCGGGACCTCTGGGTCTAAATCAGTCCTACCACTTAGACCACAGAGGCGGTAACCACAAGCCCACGGTTATAACAAATCAAAATCATTTGAAAGTTATTTATATCAGGATACAATGCTTTCCCATGAGACTCCTAAGCCCCTCGATCATTGTAATCAGATGACAGCTTTCATCCTCGTTGTTTAACACTTCCCTGCAAAAACAACTAAACGGTTCGTGGGTCTCATAACTGCAGTCTCGTTGGCCAAGGGGCCATATTTTCGACCTTTTCAATCTCAATAATCTCGGAGTTAACCTGCAGTTCACGCGATTTTCAATGGACACCTAAGGCGGACTTGCCGTCACTACGATATGCATCATTATGTCGATACATCAACCTGTTCATATATCAACAACAACAGTCTACACAAGTCACTTCCGTTGATACAACTATACCCCAGTAAAATTAGTTAACTTGGTTTTTTTCTAGAATTGCAAGTGACCAAAACTTTTCTTCATAGAATAATTTGATCTGGACCGGCAAAGTTGGACCTCCAAGATTGAATAGGTCTTAGGATAAGAGATGTGTCCAGTGTCGTCTACCATAAAACACTTAATAGGTGACATCAGATGAGTTTCTGGTCAAATAACTGCATCTTATTTATATCAAAGAACAAATAAGTTTAAGTACTCATTGTGGGCCGAAATGTATTAATTTGGGCTATTCAAATTTTGTCGACTTTAATTAAATACTGAGGAATTGGTGAGTTTATAAAATTACCTCTAAATTAATGGTTTTCTGTCACGCTACTTCGAGCCTTGTTCAAACGATGCAATCTTTTAATTTGAAATAGAGCGTGCTATTTTTAATGCAAACATTTATTCATTTTGTTGATGCCAACAACTGCAGTAAAGGGGAATGGACACAATTAATGATTATTAATTATTATTGATTAGAGTCGGTCCACAAAATGATGTGCCTATTTGATTTTAATTTAGGTTTCCTGTGCATAAAATAAGTACTTTAGCTAATTCAAACAGCGATTTAAAGGTATTTACTTGAACTACCACAATGTTGACATTATCCTTGTACTAGTTTCTACACCAAATTGGCTTATATCGACTGAGGTGTCTGTTTTCCAACGAGCTGTGGCTAAAGCTCTACAACACCGTTTAACTTTAAGCTCTATGCCGCTAATCTTAAGATTGCCGAATGCTGATCAAGATAGGATCTAGACCTGTCGTATGTCAGTTTATGCTAGGCATTTTGCTATCGCCATATTCAATCGAGCTAGGAAGGAGGTGAAAAATACCCATCTTTGAAGTATGATTTGTGATCATCGCGTTAAAGATAAAGTATTGATGCCTGGATCTCATGATGTGCTTTTTTGGATAAGTCAATGCCCGGTAATGCCCGAATAATGGATTTAGAATTATTTAAAAGTTGTATATTTTTACTGAAGTAGAAAAAATAGAATCAGAACATAAAATAAAATGCAACTCGATTTATACCTACTTGTTGAAGTTTGTTACGGTTGAAAAATCTTTCAACAGATTTTACAGTATTTTGACAACAAACTGGACTTAGAAAAAGGATAAAATGGTTCAGAACATTACGGCATTTTTATACCGTCTTCACACACTGAAGGTTTTCATGGTTTTACGTTTTTGATAAACCATTTTATTACGAGTAAGCTGTACCTACTTAATGGCTTTCAATTTTAGTTTTTTATATTAAAACTTGATAAAATTAATCACGAGAAACAGTAGCAGCTATGGACAAAACCGATATATTTTAACTTATGGATTGGACTTGCTAATCGATAGACAAATAAACGTTTTCCATTTTAAAAGACGAACAAATTACGGCTATTCATTAGGCTTGAGGCCATAAATTCCCATAAACGACTCCATTGTAAATCACCCAACAATAGAGGTGCCATTGAAAAAAATGGCAGCACAGATACGTCCAATCGCCTAAAAACTTGTAATTTAATAGCCATTATTAATCCTTAGTGTCCAATCGCCAACAACAGTTAAATTGTATACATTTACTAGCTGTGCCCGCGACTTCGTCCGCGTGGAATAATGACTTTGGGTAGGCACTTTTAATAATTTAGTCTAATTATTTTACAAATAGCTTTTACCCGCGACTTCGTCCGCGGAGAAGTCGAAAACGTTCTCATACGATTTTTAAATGTTTTAACGTTATTATCTAAATGTTTGAATACTTATAAATCATAAAAATCTTAAAGGTTAAAACATGAAAATAATTTTTTCTTATATTTTATGAATATGCAGCTCGGCCTTTGATCCGGTGAAAGTTACTCGGTGGTATTATCTTTTTACAACGAAATCGAAAACTACACCTACCGCAGTATTAATAAATAAATAATAAATAAAATAACTTTCTACCCCTTTTTAACATAGTTAGGGGGTGCATTTCACTAAAATACGAAACACATCTTCCATTAATTCTGTTATAGAATGCTTATGCGAAATTTGAAGTAGATTGAAAGAAGGAATCTCGTTATCCCATACAAACTTTGCCCCCCCTTTTTACCTCCTTAGGGGTAGAATTTTGGAAAATCCTTTCTTATCAGATGCTTACGTCTTACAAAGAACACACCGTCCAAGTTTCAGGTCTCTACGATCAGCGGTTTAGGCTGTGCATTAATCCATCAGTGGCGCGCGCAGTACTTGATCAGTATTTTGCTGCGATGATATTTTAAAACGGCGATATCTCCTAAGATATTTATTGAAATCGAATGGTGTAAAGGCCAAGTATGTTTAAAATTAAATACTTGTGATGAATAACTTATTTATTTGGATAAGGATTAATANGAGACGTCATATCTCCAAAACTGTTTACCACCGCCCTGGAAGATGTCTTCAAGCTTCTGGACTGGAACGGATTTGGCATAAATATCAACGGCGAGTACATCACCCACCTTCGATTCGCGGACGATATCGTAGTCATGGTTGAGACCTTGGAGGATCTAGGCACAATGCTCGATGGCCTCAGTAGAGCCTCTCAACAAGTGGGCCTCAGAATGAACATGGACAAGACAAAAATCATGTCTAATGTCCGTGTTGCACCCACTCCTCTGAAGGTTGGAGACTCTACACTCGAAGTTGTCGACAATATGTATACCTGGGACAAACAGTCCAGTTAGGTAGGTCCAACTTCGAGAAAGAGGTCAATCGTCGAATCCAACTTTTTATATTAAAACCTGATAAAATTAATTACGAGTAACAGCAGCAGCTAGTTATGGACAAAACCGATATGTTTTAACTTATGGATTGGACTTGCTAATCGATAGACAAATAAACGTTTTCTATTTTAGACGACGAACAAATTACGCCTATTCATTAGGCTTGAGGCCATAAATTCCCATAAACGACTCCATTGTAAATCACCCAACAATAGAGGTGCCATTGAAAAAAATGGCACCACAGATACTACGTCCAATCGCCTAAAAACTTGTAATTTAATAGCCATTATTAATCCTTAGTGTCCAATCGCCAACATCAGTTAAATTTTATACCTTTATGGTGTTTAAAATAGAGTTGAAATTTCAACTGTAGGCCCAATGTTTGACCATTTGGTCAATTTGCCAATAAATTGTGCGATGATGCAATTTTGCTTCCGTGAGTGCAGATGTTGGAAGAATGGAGTACGACTCCCAATGGACAATTGGCAACCTTTTTCGAGTATTTGGCCTATTGAGGTTAAATGGCTATAAATAAGGATTAAGTCAAAATAATAACAATATATTCGGAATAAAAGCCAGATTTATTCGGTCAACGACATAATTGAAAAAATATTTATTCTTTTCTTAAACGCTTCGCGTGCCCTACCAGATAAGGATAATATTTTTTAGAAAAAGTACCTACATTGCCTGGCTTGATCGATCATCCATTTAAATCTCTTAAAATCAAATGGCAATCGAATTTGATATTAATTTTCGACTCTGCGTGTCTGCGTCAAGATTATTAATTAGTTTGTAGGTAGTTAGGTACCTACATGATATTTTTATTATTTAGAAGGTATCATACTTACTTCCATCCCAAAAAAGGTTAACTAATAGCACTAATACCTAGTCAAAGATTCATTTTGTTTGTCACGTGTCTTAATTATGATACAGCTTTTTTGGGGTTCTTGTGAATAATTTGTCTTACTCATCTCTGACCTATTAATTGACTTATTCCACCAAACTTTCTTTCTAATAAGCATGCAAAATTCTAGTTACATCTGTCATTCTTAATAATTATTTCAGTCTATGTCGGGGGGTCAAACTTCGGCAGTACTTACAGATTAGTATTAGTTTAAACCTTGTTTCTTTTGGCTTAGAAGTTAGTCATCATCATCATCATTTCAGCCACAGGACGCCCACTGCTAAACATAGGCCTCGTCCAATGACTTCCACATCACTAATTTTATTCAGTCAATTTTCAGAAATACACACAGTGTTTACAGGCGCAGTTTGTGCAGAAGGTGCAGTTAGATGTTAACTTAAGTATATAACAAGAACTTATGTGTCTGTAAGTACATTTTATACCAATATAATATAAGATATCAAAGGTTCAGTTTAATACTGCTCACGTTCCTTTGATAAATTTAATTTATCCCTATCCTTGTAAGGTTTCTGTTCTCAATTGGCGACCTTCCCGAATCAGGAGCGTTTTGTACATCCAATTACTGAATCGGAGCATCGTTCTAAATAGTATTTCACTGATAGGCGCAAATTATCAGCGACCATTACTTATATTATCACTGATTTGGTTAGGCTCTGTTTCGGCGTAGAGCTTAGTGAAGAGCGGCAGCGGAGCGGTAGAGGTTTGGTCTTCTATTCTCTGCAGGCTTTTGATAATAAACTACTTATTGTTTTACCTCTATGCAACTTTTTCACTGTTCTGTTAGAAGAGCCAGGGACAGAGATACCCGTATACTCTAATACTAGTGCCATTAAAATAAAATCGGCATTAACACCGCTGTTTACGCGTACATAAACTTGTGGTACTAGGTTATCAACTCACCGAGAGGGAGAGAGAGAAGAAAAGAATAAGTAATTTTCTGAACATCTAGAATTAGATTATGTCACTTGCAACTTGCGATCTGATCACTTGCTTCGCTTATTGTGTTACAGGTACTGAATTACTGATACCAAGCTGTCCACGAACCGGAAGATGTAGAGTCTCTCACTAAGTGGATCGACGATCTGGTAAAAATATTGTAGGTATATCACCAGTATGGCAGATCGTTATGGAAATCCTTGGGTGAGGGCTTTTGTCCAGCCGTGGATGACTTTGGCTAAAACGACGACGAACGACGATCAAGCCTTTCGCTCCGCTCACTCGCTCGCTTCGCTTGCTGTTATATCACGCGTCTGCCTCCAAGACGCCAGCAATGATAGCTGGCAAAGACGCCGATCGCATAAATTGTTTAAAGCAGACCGCCCACAGCCGTATGTTGGCGGCTCAAATGACGCTCCATAGATATTTGCAATTGATAGCAGATTGTGGTATTGTATACGAATAACAGCTACTTGTTACAGCTGGGAGAAATTGAGCGTAATTTTTAGGCTGAGTTGCATCACCTTGCCTGTAACCATAATAATAATTACCTACTAATTATAATTTTGACCGATGTTTTTGTATGGAGTCTGTAAAGTAAGAGGGTGCAACCCGGGGTAAGATTTTCTTAGTTGTACCTACCTACACAATTTTTGTAACTCTTTTTTGTTTAGTTCTTATTGTCAAAAGAAGAAAAGGCACTGAATGAAATCGTCCTTTTGAGTCAACCAAAACATTGACTAGGTACTAATAATAGTGGTTTTTCCGAAGCTTTTATTAAATTGTAGCTCGTTTTTTTCTGTTTATATGAAAGGAACACACTGAAAGTGGCAGATAATGAAATTGAATGACTTTCACTCATTCTAAGTAACTACCTAGGTACTTTACTCTGACTTTACTTACAGTATACCTACACGGTACAAAGAACTCGGTACATAAGGATGGTTTCACTAAAATACATACGAAATAGATCCTCGGTGTAAATAAAGGAATATAAATCAATCAACTATGTGGAAAACCGTTTAGCACAAATTAGCATAGATAGAGATCTATTTTATTAGTCAATCCAAATTAGTACAAAATAGTAGGTATACCGTCAACGTTACAGCAAAATGGCATCTATTACTAACAGTATAAGATACCTCAGTGTATACCTTAATATGCCGTCGTTTACATCATAAGGTGCTCTAGTAACTACCTACATAGCGACTCCAAATGCATAAACTTACTCGAGATATCGATTTAAAGTTTCGATTCTATTCGGAGGAAGATTTATTCGATGTATCGTAATCTTATCGATCACTTTGATTTGCCGCTTCATAAACAATGCCACTATCATTGGGAACAGTGAATTAATTGCAATGTAGTTATAATTAGGCAAGACTCTTTGAAGTCCTGCTACGGTAAATAATGGTGGTGTAATTTCAACTGAGGTGAATAATGCAAATAATAATGTGATCATTAAAGCAACTTCAACCCAAAAAAGGTTAATAAAAAACATTTTGCTAAATAACAATACCATTTTTTCTTCTTAGTTATTTTATTTTAAGTCTATTTAAGTATATACCTACAGGGTGGAATTTTGTAATGCCACCTGGAGGGAAAGTACTCTTAATATTATAGATAGAAAAATATTCTCAAAGAAAATATTCCTTTATTTTTAAAAAGAAATATTCAAAGATTTCCAAAAATGTTCTATCTGCAGTATTAAGAGTACTTTCCCTCCAGGTGGCATTACAAAATTCCACCCTGTAGATTGTGCACTTGGAACTTAATAAAAAAATGTTGCCTAGAAAAATAAAGCCTTTGTCATATAGCTATTTACAAATTACCTATTGTAGCAAATAGGTACCTAATTTGTATAATTTTACGTATTTTGTTATCTATATTTACTGGTGCGTTTATTGTATTGGGTAGGTAACCTCATTTTTCATATTTATTTAAATTTAAAATTTTAATTAGTACTTACATTTTAATTAGTACCTACTTACTT
Source organism: Ostrinia furnacalis (assembly GCF_004193835.3). NCBI lineage: Eukaryota > Metazoa > Arthropoda > Insecta > Lepidoptera > Crambidae > Ostrinia > Ostrinia furnacalis. The sequence goes on from NW_021134775.1 coordinate 94,586, forward strand.
AGTTACATATTTATTTAGGTTAGGAAGTAAGCTTACATTCGCTTAGCATCTAAACGTTGTTGATAGATGTTGTCTCATTCACAGCATAATGATTTGGAATACAGCACAGTCCATAGAATATCAAGATGCGATTGCGATCTTGTCGGTAAGGGTGTGTTCACACTAATTTATTTGGGCACGCGAGTAAATAGCTACCTATCCATTAATATAATTTTTATTTGTCGGTAATTGTTTTGTTTCTTGTCGATAAATGTAGCTGCTAGGATCGTTAAATTAAGACTGGATTTATGTTTACAAAATATGCCCTGTCTTTTTTAAAAGGGGATAAAACTAAGTTTTGGCAACAAAATATAACTTTTCAAGTAGGGTGAGCTGAAAATTCATAATTAAGGTAAAAAAACCAATGGCCCATTGCATCTTCTTAGCATTTTTTGGGGACTATAGAAGATAGCTCGATCTTAAAATATCCAAGGATGTTTACTTATATGTAAAATTTAACTTTGCCCTTCGTTTTAAATCTCACTCCGCTCTCGTGTTCGCTCCCAATGAATTGTAGCTCTAAGGGCACGTTCATACTGTCACAGCGCTACATCATCGACGGCGGTCGTAAAATAATATTTTAATACATATTTCAGCCATTTCTCCACAGACAATGCACAATGTGCACGACTTTAGACAATGGATGTGCCCTTAGCTTGGAGATATGCCCGGGATTGGATCAACGGGATTATAAAATATATTGCGTAATTATGATATTTTATAAGGTTGAGAAAGTAACGCTAATATTATTTGAAATCGATAATGTGAATGTTATAATACCTTAGGAATTTCGAGAGCAAAGCCTTGAGGCTATGGCTTTAAATTTTTATTAGTAAATCTATGTATTTCATAATTTAATACTTTTCCTTAGTAGTGTAGTGTACTTACAGTAGGTACCTATAGTGATTTTGTTCTCATAAGAACATGACAGCAGACTATACCATAATTTAAGGTTACGCGAAAAAGTAAGAAATTGTCATATGTATTTAATTATGATGACAACAGTAGGTAGTAGAGTTCTTAATAAATTGTCTTTAAAGCACGACACAGTCTTTAAAAAATTCAATATCTGTTCACAATATTTCCTACCGAGCTACGTGATACGTTGACAAAACTAATACGATTCATCATCATCATCATTTCAGCCACAGGACGTCCACTGCTGAACATAGGCCTCCCCCAATGACTTCCACATCGCACGGTTGGTAGCGGCCTGCATCCAGCGCCTTCCTGCTACCTTTATCAGGTTAATACGATTACGATAGTTCAAACCTTACGTCTCTATTATACCAAGTTCGTTCAACGTACAAACATAACACGTCAATAAATAACGTAATAATCTGTACAAATCGTCAGCCGGTAAGGAGTGCAATGATGGCCCAGATAAGCCGGATTGAGGTTCAGATGCCCCAATGCGGCTCCCCGCAGGACAATTAGCTGTCAACGCCGCCTCAGTTAATACTAGGGCACCAAGGACAAAGGGCAGTGGAGTCGCTGAACATGTAAAACTTTTTATTTATCATCATCCTCATCATGTCATTTAGCCTACACTGTAAGCACGATCGGGATAATTTATACTGTCTGATTTTGATCTAGTTTTCTACACTTGGGGTGGGTTGCACCATCTTATTTTAACTGTGACAAATTACAAAAATCTGTCATACTCCATACAAAAATTATCGTAATAGTTACCGTTAAAGTTAGGTGGTGCAATTCAGCCTTAATGATAGGTAGGAGATCGTCAATTTCGTCAATGATTGACAGCTGTGAGAAAAGCTTTTGGGCAGGAATTTTTCATTTTTGGGTTATTTTGCTCTACATTTCTCTCTCTTATGGTGGCGGCGAGGTCTTTCGTGATATAAGATGCACATGAAGCACATGACTTATTTTTGGGGCGTATTGTCGTAATTTAATTGACAATGACAATGAATAAAATACTTACTTTACCTACAACAAGCTACCTTTCGACTCCACTCATTCCTGTTCTCAAAGCCAACAGGCGTCGCCAGGACGGCGCTTGAGGTTGCCCTCGGCCGCACACGTCATCGTGACGCGTCATCTTGATACTTACGGCTTTATCGCGGATTCGCTTCACTCAATTAGGTATGATTTTATGAAAACATACTTGATGACATTAGGGAAGGGGTCTTTGCCCTTTGATTATGATGTAATATTAAGTTTCAAACTTGAATTTTGTTTGAAACTTTGTAAAAAAAATATGATTCAACAGCGTAGGTGCCGGTACATATTTCAGAAGCTTTGCAGTGTCGACGGATCTAGTGATTTGTATGACGCATTGCTACAGCTACACCTGGAAGTGGAAACTAAAGTACTTTTTAGGGTTCCGTTGTCCTGACAAGGAAGGAAGGAAGGATTTAAAGGAACTTATGAATACTATAAGTGATAAACCAAAGCTCTGTGAATACTTTGGTAGTTTTTTAGTTTTCAGGAATATCTTTTAATTTTCCTCATAAAAATACTAGAAAAAACAAAACTCAAAGGTACCAGCCATTCATGTTGTGATTTTCACGCTGACCTACATATTAAGCTAATTTTATTGACATAAGTACCTAGATAGTCTAAAAACATGAAACCATGTCACAAAGCTCAAAATCCTCTCATTACTTCAATTAAACCGCCAAATTCCATCGTTTCGAAACGCGTCAATCTCCTGCCCATATACAGCTTCTAGCTCTATATTTAGCGAGCATAAGCACTAATACGGTGCTCAGAATTCGGTAACGGTTTGATAAATGACAACGTGTATAATGTTACCGCGGTGCGTGAGAAATACCGCCTATAGTGACNCTGGTGACGCGGGCTAGGGTTACAATTCACTCGTGTTGGATGCTACTGGCCGCTTGGGACTGGTGATTTTACTCTGTATCTATTTGTGTAAAATACTTGTAGACTTACAAGGCAATTACCTATAACGCGCTTATAAGCTTAAAAATTATGATTGTTGGTCGTGAGCATGACTTCTTGACCAAAATACCGCAGTGTCTCAAAAAGTATTCAACCAGTGTGTGAAATGATGCAATACGAAAACGGAGACGTGGACTAATGGCCTCTAAAGAAGACTCAAGTTCACTCAAAAGGCTATAGATAATCAGGAATAAAGAGAACAAAATAACATAACCGGCATAGCCCAAAGAATTGAAAAATTAAGTCACAGTGGCACATAGCTCATAGAAAAGTTTGCGAATGGCGATCACTTTGATGTGAAATCTAAAAAATACTGTATGTAGTAAATAAGTAACTATTCGGTTCCACTGAAATAGAAACATAAGGCCTTCTGTACATAGAAATAAACATTTAAAGAGATCACATCAACAGTGCNATAGTGACGCGGGCTAGGGTTACAACTCACTCGTGTTGGATGCTACTGGCCGCTTGGGACTGGTAAATTGACTCTTTATCTATTTGTGTAGAATACTTGTAGACTTACAAGGCACTTATAAGCTTAAAATTTATGATTGTTGGTCGTGAGCATGACTCTCGCCAAAACTACGAGTAACCGCAATGATCTAAGAACAAAATCTTTGACCAGTGTAAGACCAATGATGACTTACGAAGCGGAGACGTGGTCCTTACTATTATTGGCCTCTTAAGAAGGCTCAAATTCCTCTAAAGGACTCTGGAGAATTAGAAATAAAGAGATCTGTAAGAGGTTAAAAGTAAATAACCAACATAGCCCAATAAATTGCCAAAATTAAGTCACAGTGGCACATAGCTCATAGAAAAGTTTGCGAATGGCGACCACTTTGAGGTAAAACCTAAACACATACAAAACAAACACAGGATAAAGTAAAAAGTAACTATTCGGTTCCACTGAAATAGAAACATAAGGCCTCCTCCTGCACAGACAAATAAACTTTTAAAAAAGCTCACATTAACAGTGCCAAGTGGAACCAATCGATTTCCTATAGAAAAATCAGTTCGCAGCGTCCGAGTATGTCATTCACGTGTCGAGTCTCGAGTGACAATCAATTATTGCGGGTAAATAAAGTCCCAACGCCACATATTAGCTTACTCAATGATCGAGTTTCAGAATAGGAAGTAATCTAGTGTTTCACAATCATATTTTTGTCACAACAGTTCTGTGGTTGTTGTATCTTTTTGACACACGGTCAGATTTTGATTTATACTCGTAGTTACTAGCTTGTAGATAGACACATGGCTTCGTTCGTCTGTGTTATGAACTTACGAGTGTCTGTAGTGTGAATCTATAGCGTGGGTCTCGTGATGATAAATTGGTTAATAGGTAGTGATAAAGGTAATTAATTTGATAAAGGCACCTAATCAAGTTATATAAGAACAATGATGAGTGGGTTTTCAGTTTTCACAAGTACAAGACACTCTTTACATAGGAATAATTTCCTGTATGTATAATTTATACGGAATAACATTGTCTCATCAGAAGTGAAAAGGAAGAAACTTTGATGATTTATCTTAGGGTAACACCATTCTGTATTTTTATTACTGGCTCATCGAATTCCATGTTAACAATATAAAACTTTAAGACAGAAATATAATTGAATGGTAGCTTTCCCCTATTAGAATGACATCGCGACAATATAATAGAAAGTGTAATTTTACTTGTGTATTGAAAAAAGAGGGATCAAGGAATGTAAGGACACTGCTTTGAGGTTATCAAGTCTGTTCTACAATAGTGACGGGACTATTCCCACCTCTCGTTCCCACCACTGCAACTCCTGTGTAGCCAGGATCTACAGCTTGACTGCCACAAAAACCCAACCAATGAAGGTCAAGTTTGTCCCGGGGGAAAGTTAAACTGTCATTGGACCCGCAACGAAATTAATCAGAAGAACATAAGAGGAGTTCGAAATTAAGGTTCGACTTCCCTCCATTGCAAAGCGGATGACAGATGACAAACAAAGGTTTAAAACCTTTAAGAAAAGATTATGCACCACGGACAATAAATTAAATTAAGGGGGCCTATCTTATGAACAATTAGCAACTACTTACCTGCCAATAATATTTTCTACAATAGTGAGCACATCATACAAAGGATAATGTTCGTTCTCCATACATTGTTCGCCTAAAGAACCAACAATTTTGACATATTACTACCCGAAAGCGAAATAATACGATTCTGTGTGTAAGAACAATGATTCCTGATGGACACTTGCCATAAAATTAATGATTAAGAATATTAAATCACAGCGATTTNTTTTATGATTATCTTAGGGTAACACCATTCTGTATTTTTATTACTGGCTCATCGAATTCCATGGTAACAATAAAATTTAAAATTGTAAGACAGAAATACATATAACATTGAATTGAATGGTAGCTGTCCCCTATTAGAATGACATCGCGACAATATAATAGAAAGTGTAACTTTACTTGTCTATTGAAAAAGGGAAATCAAAGAATGTAAGGACACTGAGGTTGTCAAGTCTGTTCTACAATAGGGAATAAGCACATCATACAAATTAGAATGTTACTTTATCTAGAACCCTAGAACAAGATGTAAATCATAACAGAGTGCCTTAAGTTACTTCATAATTATGTGTCTAAAAATATGGTAAATTTCGTTGTTCGTTCATTTCAGCCAAATGACGTTCACTACAGGGCCTCCCCAAGAATTTTCACAACACAACCTTCATCAGATCGTCGGTCCACCTATGATGATTTGAAATGAAAAAGTTTTTTTTAATGTATCAGCGTATTTTGCTTTACATCTCAATTAATTTCATTTACGTACAATAACGTAAATGTTAGCGTGAATCTCGTTGTTCGTATGAGATCATCAAATCAGAGGTGTGAAGAAATAAAACTCTGCTCCAATGCTAATGGTCCCAGAATTGGATCCATTGCTTTGTCGACGATGATTTCATTTTTAATAGTGGCAAAAGAATTTATTGAGGCCTATGTTAGTTTTAGAACAATCGTTTTGTTTAACTATCTACCTTTGCCACTATGGAAATGAGAATTTTTTGTCGTTGGAGAAAAGAGACAAAATGATATCACGGAATCACAATTTTACAAAAGCCACTATGGAAATGAGCATTTTTTTCGATGGAGAAAAGAGACAAAATGATTATTATCACATTTTTACAAAGTAATAGTTCCTTAAATCTTGAACTCTCTAAACTGTAAGTAGTATTATGATCTCAAAGTAGGTACCTAATGATTATGAACTACCTGAGGATCGAGGTTGATATCTTGGAATCAAGGAAATCTTTCATCGCTGGACTTGTTCGTGTTCACTGTTCACTGTTCAGTTTATTCATATCAATAGTTTCGTCAAAACATTTTTTGTAAGATTATTAGCAATTTGTATTGCCCAATTTACTAATAGTCCCATTATCCCCTCGTGTTAAGCTAAATAAGCTTGTGTTCCGAGTGGGCTCACCACAATAGTCGAGCGGCGGTATCGCAAGGTATCCTGAAATAAACACTATTAACAAATAATAACATAAAAATCATGCCAGCTTCTCGGAAACGAGCTGGGACGTTGACGGATGCGAGGAAATGGGACGGCTCCATCATGCAACACGTTTTTTGTATTTTTATGAAACTCATATTAAAAACGCGATAGTTAAGCCTAGGCGCAGACCACTGGCTTTTAGTTGACTGATACTTAGTTGGGCCCGATTTTAATTTGTAAGAAGAATCGGCCGATACCAAATCGGTGTAATGTGCGCACTTCCATACATGCCCAAGCCCATACTGATCAAATGCCCGACTCGGCCGACAAATAATCGATGGTCTGCGCCTAGACTAAGTCAGCCCTTATGACTGTTGCCTTTTTCGCCTACATACATATTGGTTACTTTTGATATTTATAAGCATTATGGACAAAAGGTTCCCCTAAGAATTTTCACAACGACCGGAGTAGCCCCTGTATAGTCTGGTCCGTGAGCACGTAGAATTTTGTCCAATGACCCCAAGCTACCCATCCTTATCGCTCGCGCGTAATTATGTTGCTATCGCGCTCGCACACTCACTGCGGGTGCCAGTCGCACAATCGGTGCAATATAATTACGCGCGAGCAATAAGGATTGGTAGTTAGGGGTCATTGGACAAAATTCTACGTGCTCACGGACCAGACTATACAGGGGCTACTCAACCTTCACTGGTTAGTTATCATTGGAGGCCAATCTGTAGATCCTGGCTGTACAGACGTTAATACTGGGACGTGTAAAAGTGCTTTTTAAAAGATTTTTATGAGTATTTTTACAAAAATAAATGATTTTTATGAGTTTTACAGGAGTTGCAGTGGTGGGAGAGTGTGATGGGATAAGTCCCGTTTCCAGCGTCCATGTGCTTTCTTTCATTAAAAAATATACAGGTCAGGTAGGTTAATGGCAGGCTTGTTTAGTTTTTTACAAGTAAATGGCATAAATGTAATTCATCGGTCATCAGAGTCCAGTACTCTCAACAATTTCACTAAAGAGTCAACAACAGAATGCAAATCTTCACTCCACTCGTCATTCACCCACTACACGCTTCTGCGACAACTACGCGTTACTACGGTGATATTGGGGCAGCAATGGATCCCTATTGCAGAGGGCTCATTTTGTAAGTGGATGTAAAGTAAACAGCAAACTTAGCAGCAGCAGCAACACCGTTTTAACTTACATTAAGCGAATATACTAATTATGTTTATTGTAGACTGAAAGTGTATTTCTACCGCCAATTTATTCTTTAATCTATGAAAGTTCAGCATTGACTTACATGTAAGCACCTTATTTGTTGCTTAAATCAACTGGCAGTGACAGTGGGCGTGGCACATAGCTCGTTGAGACGATGGCCGTTGGGGCAAAAACGTTCTCGAGTGGCGACCGCGGGCTGGAAGACTTAGCGTAGGCTGGAATTGACCGCAGTGGATTCTGCTTCCGCTGCGGAGAAGAGGGCCATAAGGCCAAGGTGTGCTCAGCCAAGAACCCCCGCTGCCTTTTATGCGTAGCGGCTGGGAAGGCGCCGGAGCACATTCTGGGGGCAAAAAACTACCCCCAGCCGCCGCAAAAGCCTAAGTCGGTGCCACAGAATGGCACGGCGGCTAACCTTATGGAGGTGGACACGGGGGTGTCCGCCTCCTAACGATGAGGCCCGAAGTGCGCGCGGAGTCCCCGCGCGCTTTGGAGAGAGGGCGTCCTATTCAGACGCCTTATGGGAGAGGCTGCGGCTGTAGCGTGGGGGCACGCACCCGAACAATTATTGTTTGANTTCAATGCTTAAGTGTCCATTAGAATGAAAGGGTGCTTAATGTATTAAAAAAAATAGAAAATAATTATGATGGGTTAATGTTTTTGGGCGGTTTTTTAGGCGGTTTCTGACAATGTCCTTTAATGTTCCTTTATCTAGAACCCTTTTTTAGGTGGTAAAAATGCATTGAGTTGCATCCTATGCGCAGACCGTTTGCTGTGCGTGCAGACTCCATCTTCGACCACGCCATCTTTTATTTTAGAACAAGGTGAATCATCACAGAGTGCCTTAAAAATATGTAAATTTCGTTGTTCGTTCATTTCAGCCTAATGACGTTCACTACAGGGCCTCCCCAAGAATTTTCACAACACAACCTTCATCAGATCGTCGGTCCACCTATGATGATTTGAAATGAAAAAGTTTTTTTTTAATGTATCAGCATATTTTGCTTTACATCTCAATTAATATCATTTACGTACAGTAACATAAATGTTAGCGTGAATCTCGTTGTTCGTATGAGATCATCAAATCAGAGGTGTGAAGAAATAAAACGCTGCTCCAATGCTAATGGTCCCAGAATTGGATCCATTGCTTTGTCGACGATGATTTCATTTTTAATAGTGGCAAAAGAATTTATTGAGGCCTATGTTACGTTTAAATAACAATCGTTTTGTTTAACTATCTACCTTTATTAGCCACTATGGAAATGAGCATTTTTTGTCGATGGAGAAAAGAGACAAAATGATATCACTTAATCACATTTTTACAAAGTAGGTAATAGTTGCTTAAATCGTGAACTCTCTCAAACTGTAAGTAGTATTATGATCTCAAAGTACCTACTTAATAAATAATTATGAACTACCTGAGGATCGAGGTTGATTAATTTTTCATCACTGGACTTGTTCGTGTTCACTGTTCAGTTTATTCATATTATTATCAATAGTTTCGTCAAAACAATATCTTCGTAAAATTATAACTAAAATAAAAACTCCTCAAAAATTACACAAGGTATCCTGAAATAAACACTATTAACAAATAATAACATAAAAATCATGGCAGCATCTCCGAAACGAGCTGGGACGTTGACGGATGCGAGGAAATGGGACGGCTCCATCATGCAACACGTTTTTTGTATTTTTATGAAACTCATATTAAAACGCGAAAGTTAAGCCTAGGCGCAGAGCACCGACTTTTAGTTGGCCGATACTTAGTTGGGCCCGATTTTAATTTGTATGAAGAATCGGCCGATACCAAATCGATGTAATGTGCGCACTTCCATACATGCCCATACTGATTAACTGCCCGACTAAACTATCGGCCGACAAATAATCGATGGTCTGCGTCTAGGCTAAGTCAGCCCTTATGAATGTTGCCTTTTTCGCCTACATACATATTGGTTACTTTTGATATTTATAAGCATTATGGACAAAAGGTTCCCCTAAGAATTTTCACAACGACCGGTGCTGCGCTGCCAGCATCCAGTATTCATTGCGGGTTACTACTACTAAAGCCCGGTCCGTGAGCACGTAGAATTTTGTCCAATGACCCCTAGCTACCAATCCTTATGCTCGCGCGTAATTATATTGCAGTCGCGACTGTGCGATTGGCACCCGCAGTGAGTGTGCGAGCGCGATAGCAACATAATTACGCGCGAGCGATAAGGATGGGTAGCTTGGGGTCATTGGACAAAATTCTACGTGCTCACGGACCAGACTATACAGGGGCTACTTAACCTTCACTGGTTGGTTTTCATTGGAGGCCAAGCTGTAGATCCTGGCTGTACAGACGTTAATACTGGGACGTGTAAAAGTGCTTTTTAAAAGCCTATTTGCAAAAATAAATGAGTTTTTTTATCAGTTTTTTACAGGAGTTGCAGGGAGAGTGTGATGGGATGAGTCCCGTTTCCAGCATCCATCTGCTTTCTTTCATTACAAAACATACAGGTCAGGTAGGTTTTTTTTATTTTTTTACTAGTAAATAAGGCATAATTTATGTAAGTCATCGGTCATCAGAGTCCAGTACTCTCAACAATTTCACTAAAGAGTCAACAACAGAATGCAAATCTTCACTCCACTCGTCATTCACCCACTACACGCTTCTGCTACAACTACGCGTTACTACGGTGATATTGGGGCAGCAATGGATCCCTATTGCAGAGGGCTCATTTTGTAAGTGGATGTAAAGTTAACAGCAAACTTAGCAGCAGCAGCAACACCGTTTTAACTTACATTGAGCGAATAAAGTGTATTTCTACCGCCAATTTATTCTTTAATCTATGAAAGTTCAGCATTGACTTACATGTAAGCACCTTATTTGTTGCTTAAATCAACTGGCAGTGACAGTGGGCGTGGCACATAGCTCGTTGAGACGATGGCCGTTGGGGCAAAAACGTTCTCGAGTGGCGACCGTGGGCTGGAAGACTTAGCGTAGGCAGGCGATCTGGTGAAGGTCGCGGGAAGAGCCTGGATGCGGGCAGCGCAGCGCATTTGTTTGAAACGGACGAACGAACCTTATTTGTTCATAATTCATGAAAATTTCAAACATATGTCTTTCAGGATGTCATTCATCTATCACTTCACGACAGAATTTTTCAGAAACCTAATCATTTAGTGATTCATCTTGTAGTTCTTAAAAGTGTGAATGAACCTACTACATTTTCTTCCAACTGCGTCTTTATGGTCATATTTACTCTTCAAACACTTGAATGTAGGTCAACACACTCTGTCACCAAGCAGCAGAGTTCAAAGTTCGATGAAAAGAAAATTCATATGGTGCCATACGTCACAGCTATCGGCTATAATAAAGTGATTTCACATAGCTATGATAATGAAACTGTTCCGATAGTGCTCTTGGCTGTTATGAATATAGTGCTTCTTTGTAATTTGTGATGTGTGAAATGCTATATTAAAATGCTGTGCCTAGAATTAATTTCCTCTGTTAACATACAATACATTGCGCTATTACGACTCTACAATAGATTTTTTTTGTAAAACTTATTCTATTCTTAAATTTTTCGCACGTTCTGGTACACAGTTTTTTCTTAATGAAGTAGCGGTATTTTGGTAAATAAAGAAAAAAGAGTTGTGACCGAACTGATCACTGTAATAACTGTAATAATATTCGTATTCATGTTATATGAAAATGAAAATATTTGTTTCAGTCTGCACATATTTTAATCACAGACATTTTCTTTTTCCTACGCTATTTTTGATAACTGAATATTTTTTTAACATCACAAATTTATTACAACATAGTAAATTAACAAAATAAGCTAAATTAATAAATTAAAAAGAACTTTTAATAGAGTTGTGATGACACTATTTTTGGTCCAGTCCAATTAAACCGAAACAGTTACCTATTTGCCCTGTAAATAAAACTCCCCTTTTATTTTAAAATGCTCAAGCCTCCAAAACCACAATCACATTCCACATTGTCCGAAGTAATACCAGGTACTATTCCCGTGATCGCGTACAATAAGTATTAGATTCTATTGCGGAGTTACCCATCGCACTATAGTCACCATCCGAGCGCGTTCCGGCGTAGACGCGGGTTAGATCGCGCCGGCAATAACAAACGAACTTTCAGTAAACAAACTTTGTTAATTCAGTTTTCGAAACGGTTTTTGTTTTTAGTGAATGAATTTGTGAATGATTTTTCTTTGCGGCCAGTACTTTTTGAGGTTAGTACAGTTTTTTTTTCGGAAAATGCATTGGGCATTTTCTTTACTGTGCTTCGTTTTAAGGGATAGTAACACGTGTTTTTAATCTTTTAAGGTATTTTTTAATTTGACGCGTATAAACCAACAATGTAACAGACTATTTTTGTTCTATTTCCAAAACTGTAAAAAGAAAATTTTGCCGCCAAAAACATTTTCTAATACAAATGCAAGTATTCGTTTTATCTATCAAATTCCGGTACCGGACGTTAGCGCGGTTCAATGAAGTAACCTTAACCCTTTGCTCCGAACTTAGTGCCATATCGTAGACAATATTGCAAAACGTTCGTATAATTACACATTTAAATTAATCAATAGTCATGAATGGAGTTTTATTGTTGTTTAAACGTTGTAGAGACAGATTTCAGGAGAGTGTGTTTTATTTAAAAATACTTATTGGTTTTGCAAAAAAAGTTAAAAGTTTTTTTTTTCAATTGGATCAAGACTATAGAAGTTGAATACAATTAATACAAGTTTGCGTTGATAACTTATTTCAATATTCGTGTAAATATTACTCAGTTTAAATATCGATACGAAATATTTATTAAACTTTTTTAAAAATAGAACCAAAACTAAACTTTAACTGCATGTAACATTTAGTTAAAAATAAACCGAATACGTGACCATTGTAATGTTTTAATTAGGTGGAACACGGTGAATGGAATTCATTCATTAAAATTGTAATTTATGCAAAATACTTATCAGTTTATTGACATGTGATAGGTTGTTACAATCGGAACGATTTTTTATCGATGCTTTTTAGATCGATCGCGCGCGTATTTATAAACGTAGCTCGTTTTTTGATATTTCGTTAGAAGTTTTCGTGTACAAGCAATTTTAACTTGACAACAGTAGCATTATAGCATTAACCTTAAAATTTTACATGAATGATTTATTTTTCAACATTTTATTTTATAAAACATCGTGGTTCTTGCTTTGTCCTTAACGTTTAATTTAATGATACATATTTAGAAAATTCTCTATAATTTTTTCCATCCACAGCTTATTGTAGTTGCGTAGTATGCGTTCTTAGTGTGAATATAATTTTTCATTAGATGTGCGAATTGCAAAAAAATAGTTTAATACGTGTAATACTACTTTTACATTATTTTTTTTTGTCGTCCCCCCCTCCAGACAGTTTTCACAGCCACCTATTTTTCTTTCATGCCATTGTGAGGAAATCATTAGCTATTTTATTCATCGTCAAGATTATGGAATCAGGTTATCAATACGACCCTGAGTGATTGACAATGATTTTAAATTTTCTTTGCCAAGTTTTTTGTTGAGTTTTTTCATTATCAAATCGGATCCGTTTGAAATAAATGTAAATTTAGTTTTTTCGCGAAACGTCGTTATTATTTTGATAGGCGTATTTATTGCCGTAAAATCATCTCCCATTTTATGGCAATTGGAGTGGATGTAGCTATCAAGTGCTGGGGCAGAAAAGTTCTTCGAGTGTCAGACGTAGTGTGGGCAGGCCACCCACTAGGTGGACCGACGATTTGGTGAAGGTCGCAAGAGGCACAGGACGGTCTTTGTGGAAATCCTTGGTCCTTGTCCAGCAGTGGACGTCATTCGGCTGAAACGAACAAACGAAGGAAGTCAAGTGCACCCATCATTGATTTGACCTGTGTCATTTCACAACTATAGCCTGACCAGGAACATAAAAACCCTCGCCATGTTGCGGAAAACTAATGGTACTAATTTCTTTTAATGGCAACAGTAACTGAAAACTTCATTGACATGTCACCTTGCATGTCAGTCTATTGCTGTCAAAGTGTAAACAAACTTTATTTTAAATGTGCGCAATTGATTTTGTGAATGAAATTGCTAAAATCTTTTTATAGTCGAGCTAGAATTATTTCAACACCCTGAACTGATTGAACCTGTACCTAAAAATGAGACGCACCTTCAAGTAATTTATGACGGTGACGTGGGATTAGTGGGGCACTGGAGTTGTATTTATTACATTAATGGAATACTGCGTGTGTACGATAGTCTTGTTGGTGTTCTAGGAAAATCGCAAAAAATATATGTAAAAGCCTTGTTTCCGTATCTATCGGAGTCATGTATTCAGTTTCCAAGTGTTCAGCGACAACCGAATACTATTGATTGTGGTTTGTTTGCCATTGCTTTTGCCACCTCTTTAGCTCGGAATATTTATAAATACATATATAAAATTAATATTCATACATAAAAGTACAAGGCAAAATATCGGGAGAGTTTAGGCTCCATTCACCAGGTGTATAAATTGACATAATAAGTTTATTATATTTGCTGCTACGGAACCCTTTGTGCGCGAGCCCGACTCGCACTTGGCCGGTTTTTCGATATTTCGTCAGAAATTTTCGTATGTACACAAGTGAAAATCGATGCCATTTAATTTTAACATAATAATAGTAGTATATAGCATCAACCATAAAATTTTACATGAATGCTTTTTAATTTAATAATATTTTAAAAATTCACTATAATTATCTCCACTCACAGCATAGTGTAGTTCTTTGCGTATTTTGCGTTCTTACCCGTACTAATAAAAAGTTACACAGTTGTTGAACACTGTTTTAAAATGACATTTCCATACTAAACGTCACTTTAAAACACTGTTCAACGAGCGTGTAAGTTTTATTAGTAAGGGGGTTAGTTTTTAATATGTATAATTTTTCAGTGAAGGTGCGAATTGCAAAAAAAAACCTTAATACGTGCAATACCTTTCTTTTTTTGCTTGTCGTCAGCCACTCAATAAAGTTTTCACAGCTACCTATTTTTCTTTCATGCCATTAATGTGAGGAAATCATAACCAATTCATTGTCAAGATAATATGGAACCAGGTTATCAATACGACCCTGAGTGATTGACAATGATTTTAAATTTTCTTTGCCAAGTTTTTTGTCGAGTTTTTTCATTATCGAATCGGATCCGTTTGAAATAAATGTAAATTTAGTTTTTTCGCGAACCGTCGTTATTATTTTGATAGGCGTATTTATTGCCGTAAAATCATCTCCCATTTTATGGCAATTGGAGTGGATGTAGCTATCAAGTGCTGGGGCAGAAAAGTTCCTCGAGTGTCAGACGTAGTGTGGGCAGGCCACCCACTAGGTGGACCGACGATCTGGTGAAGGTCGCGAAGCCTGGATGCGGGTGGCGCAGGACGGTCTTTGTGGAAATCCTTGAGGAGGCCCTTGTCCAGCAGTGGACGTCATTCGACTGAAACGAACGAAGTGGATATGTCACCGTAAAATTGTGAATTCCGTCAGATTATAATCTGACGTAGTTAAATTACAATCTAACCTAACCTAACCCACTGTTAGTTTACAATCTAACGCGTTATATTATAAACTGTCAGAGTTAAGAATTTCACGTTGACAGATATAGCTATCAAGTGCACCCATCATTGATTTAACCTGTGTCAGTTCACAACTATATACCTACATACACAAAATATGTCCATAGTTCTATAACTATGGACATATTTTGTGTATGTAGGTATATAGTATATATATAGTATTTTAGGCATATTGAAGAAAGCTAGTTTATAATTACTTAAATTCGTATTATAGGTCTATCGCTAAGTCAATGCCTGGGGTAGGTATGAGAGCGTCACAAGAGGGTGTTTTTGTGGAGACTTCAGATCCGAATATATCCAACCAGTATTTTGGCACTTTTCACATCATAACATGTCAATGTCACCCCTCCCGTGCCGCTGCCATACTTCGCACGCGTGAAAATAGTTTGAATAACATTTCCCGTTTTTGCAACATTTTTCTTTGCTGCTCCGCCCTTATTCGTTTAAGGGTGATGTTACAATAGCCCAGGGCCTAAAAATAATCCGATTGGCGCGTCAAGTCAAGCAAACGAACAAACTCTTCAGCTTTATAATATTAAGGCTGAGTTGCACCACCTAACTTTATGACTATAACGATAACCGGTGCTTTTTGTATAAAGTTTGACAGATTTCTGACGTTTGTCAAAGTTTTTGTCAAAGTTAACGTAAGTTGGTGCAACCCAGCCTTAGTTGTAGATGATGGTCTTCTCTTCATACAGAAATAATAATTTTATAGCGACAACTAACAACAACTTAGTACACAAGTTTAGTACAGAACCCACTGTACTTACTCTCATTACACTAACGGTGTGTCAACCAGCTTTTTGTGAATGAAAATTATCACACGGCGATCTTATTTGCCAATTACTATTGATTATAATTGATGTTATCGACCGGTATTTATAATTCGATCTCATTGATAGCCATTAGTAGACGTTCATCCTCTTGTAATCAATTTAAGAGATGTTATAAAAAGATTATACAACAGTCAGAGCTAATCTCCACCTACACTAACACCCGTATTCACAAACGATGCTTGCTTAAGTGAAGCTGCAAAGCGAACGCACAGCGTTGAATAGAGCTCTGTGATTGGTTCGTGTATCACCCTGTGCGTTCACGCGCACTGTGAGACCTCGTACTTAGTAATGTTTGTGAATACCTACGGGCGTTAGGCTGAGTTTCACCCTTGCTTTAACTTTAACAAACGTCAAAAATCTGTCAAGCTCCATATAAAAAGCACCGGTTATTCTTACGGTTAAAATAAAGTGGTGCAACTCAGCCTAAGACCCCATGAGTTTGGTATCGATTGCTATTGAAATCAATCAAATTTAAATTAGCAGAAAAAAAGTTTCTACAATTGAATTTGGAAAGAAAAACAAAGAAAACCAGTTTTTTTGGCAAAAGCAAAAAGACCTTGTTTTTCACATGTCGTTAATTTTCGCATAATACTCGCTCTACCCTTTACTTTGATGAGTCCAAAAATATAAATGTTTTGTTTATTATTTTTTAAACTAAATCCACAAAGCTTAGTTATGCCAAATAAAAGTGCAAACTTAACTTTTACGCCATACTTTGTTCTTAGTTACGTCACTATTTACAAATAAATCGTGTTCGGCGAGAATGCGCACACGCATATTAACATGTCAATCCTAAGATCAAAAGCATGTTCGGTATATTAGCCAGTGAAACTCGTTAATAGCTACTTTATAATTAGGTTATTGATCTATCAGAACACTGATACATCTAAAAAAACGATATCGTTTGAGTTATATTTATTGTTGATCATTATCTTATCACTTTTCGTCTTCGAATACAACTTCATTATCGGTTAAGTGATTCTAATCGCTTTATTATAAATGTGGTATCGGATGTTTTTGACATTTAAAAAACCTTCAATGTAAGCAAGGTGCATGTTACTTAAAAAAAAATGCATCTCGCGGATTTTTTTTCATAATGGTTTCCTTTGCCTCAAATAATTTGCTCAAAAAAAGTTTGGGCTTAACTTTTTTTAGACAACCACAGATCACGTTCTATTTTCAATGAGCGCTACATTTATTGTATACCGTTATGAATGAAAAAAAAGTCTACGATCAATTTCAGCCAGTGTCACTCTATTTTTTCTTGTTCCTCATTCAAATCGGAGATCATTTATATTAGAGATGAAACAAAGACTGATTTTGTATTCAGCCAGTGTCCTGTGTGATTTAGGGCCGCGATAAGCTATCGTCGGATGGTTTAACGGTCGATCGTGTGATTTTTCTATTGGGCCCGCATGTAGGTCGCATGCGCTTGAACCGATAATAGCGTGTTGCAAGTGCACTATAGTTCGAAGTCCTTTTGAAAAGAGAATAACGTGAATGCTCAACTGTTTTTTATGTTACGGCCTAAAAAGATTGCAAAAGGTTTCTGTAGACTACGTTTAATAAAAAGCTGACCGAATGATTGTGCCTTTTAGTAGACTTAAAACTGTTTTTGAAATTCATAACGCGTGTAGATAGATACCTAAATAAATCTAAATCCTACTAACATTGTTCTTTTCACCGTTTTCTTTTTACGTACAATAAAATTTAATGCAAATGTTAGACAACATTTTAGGTGAAACCCAGTTAATCTCTTTGAAAATGGTCGTTAGTATTTTACAATGATACATTACTTTAAAGAAAGTCTAGACAGTTTTATAGACTTCCTGTTAGCCTATTTTTTAATAAACGTACCTGGTAACTTCTATTTTAAAATGAACTAACTGGCTATTTAGCTGTTTGATGGTGTTGTAAACTGTATATTTCTTCCAGATATGAAAGTCTACCTGAATCATAAACTAGTTCATTAGAGCCCAGTTTGAAAAACGAGGCAAACGCTTATTCGTTCTAGAAAAACATAAAATGCATCTGGCCGTTTATTATCTGACTAGTTATTATTATGTGAAAACGATATCCCAATGCTATTGCAGATTTTCCGTGACGTAATCAGATGAATTATTTTATTATTGTGAAAATACATTTAATTTTATTAGTGAAACAAACTTACAAAGATTATTGATAAGTTCTTAGAAGCTCTACAATCCACGATACTTCATTCGTTTCAGCCGAAAGACGTCCACTGCTGGATAAAGGCCTCCCCCAAGGATTTCCACTTACTGATTCCTAAAGATAATTATGTTAAATATTTTAGAATATTTAAGTAACCTGAGACTTTTACTGACCGCCTGTTGTCCTTTTTACTGTGATTATTGTCTAAAAAATCTTTTAAAAAATCCGACTTTGATTACCACAGATAATGCATGTTAGTTTATTATGAAAAAAGGCGGGAAAATTATGACATTTTGTCGCTAGACTTTGCCAACTCTAATATATGAAATTTATTTAGGTCGGTCGGTAGATTCTAAAAAGGTTTTAAATCGTTACACTCCGATTGTAATATGAATGTATTGTAGCCCTTGGTAGGTACAAACTAATAGACTAATTAACAGTTCTGCGAGTTTGGTGCTGACTTGCGCGAATGTAGACTAGTTCCGTCTCCATAATTGTGATTAATGATAGGTACTTTCTGATATTTTGGGAACAAATTGATAGTTATTTTTCGTCTGAATTCAGGGACAGATCGTTAGTTGAATGTTTTTGGGACATTCGTAAATATATTGTCAAAGAAAAAGAGACACAGACATAAGTATGGTTAATATAATACAAAATTAATTAAAAAAAAAAACTATTGCTTGCAACCTCGACCGCGTATAAAATTTTGGTAAAAAGTAGTATGACATTTTTTCCCTTTATTACTGTTTGCTTGACATCTATCACAAACTTTTGCATTTTAAGTACTTATATGGTAACTTACGAGTACTTGTTATGTTAGAAATATTTGCAGTGTGGAGAAGTAGCGTCAACGAAACTACGAGTATTTTGCTTTTTCGAATGTCCGAACTAACCAAAGCTAACTTCAATTAAATCATATAAGAAACACCCATAACACCCAAAATGCTCTAAAAATGACAAGCGTGAAACGTGTGAAGCTTGTCTAATCGGAATCTTTCAATTATGGCGCCAAAACATATTTTTTTATAAATAGCCGCGTATATTTAGCTCGTCTTAATTTGAAAAGCGGAGGATGACCGGTCAACTGGCTTAGGGATTACGTAATGCGAGATTTACACACCACGATTTTTATTCTTCTACCAGCAGGCATCAGGCGACGTGTGATGATAAATAAAATTTTAAGAAATAATGAAAAAATTAATAGATACGAGCTTAAGTTACAAGTATTAGTAGGTACTTATGTAATTTATTTTTTTTTCTATTTCTCTACTACTATTTATCTACTCAATTCTAGGCTACTCAAAGATACCTATTACATAGGTACATCTTGAGATATTTTATAGATCAGTTGGTACAAAGAGTGAAAATAGTTCGCCTCCTGGTTACTATTAATGTCGCTGATGCCGGCATCACGCTTTGGGTAAAAGGATCATTAGAAACTTCGGGTAAGGCTTTTAGTAGTCCCGCCGTACTTATACAGATTAGTCGTGTCGTGTAAATCCCACAGGATGCGCGCACGCACATTCTACATTGTAGTGTAAATAAACTGATTGATGACCAACTTTACAATGAGACAAGGCGCTTAAAGTTGAGCAAACTTAGCGTCATAATATTATGAGCCGCGGACGAATGTCCAATTTTAGGACAATAACTCGCGGCTCCGTTTTAATGGCTCCGGAGGACATCGTGTTTTAGTGGGTATGAGCATTTTTTTGATGAAAAAAAAACGTTGTTACTCGTATTACTAGCAATTTCATGCAAAGTCGATAATATCTAGCTTAACACAGTGCTTGATAAATATGCAATTATGTTAATAAATGCGATTTTGCAAAAAAAAAGTAGTACGATCATTTAATCATAGGTATAGCTACTTGGATGGATAATTTAAAAAAATGACACAAATCCCAACTAATATTATAAATGCGAAAGTAACTCTGTCTGTCTGTCTGTCTGTTACGCTTTCCCGCTTAAACCTCGCAACCGATTTTGATGAAATTTGGCATAGAGATAGTTTGAGTCCCGGGAAAGAACATAGGATAGTTTTTATCCCGGTTTTTGAAACAGGGACGCGCGCGATAAAGTTTTTCTGTGACAGACAAAATTC
Source organism: Ostrinia furnacalis (assembly GCF_004193835.3). Classification (NCBI taxonomy): domain Eukaryota; kingdom Metazoa; phylum Arthropoda; class Insecta; order Lepidoptera; family Crambidae; genus Ostrinia; species Ostrinia furnacalis. The sequence goes on from NW_021134775.1 coordinate 114,979, forward strand.
CAAGCGGGCGAAGCCGCGGGCGGAAAGCTAGTTATGTATCAAAATATTTTAAAATAAAAATAATATTTTTGTTACTAAAAATACAAATAAATCTAGGAAATATGGAAATTATACCCAATCAATCTATGCTCGTAATCGAGGTAAGCTTAATAAATTCATAGTTCGTATTCTTACCTTAGATTTAACCACAAAGTAAAGAAATATTTACTCATGTGACTTAACACAGCAACTTACGTCTTTCTGCAGTAATTACCAAATAATGCATCCAACTGTTTCCTCTAGGAACAATTTAGCTAACCTGTTTGCCCATGTCGAGATGAGTAAGTAAGTTGATAACCCACTTGCGTGTTATCGCCGAATGTATTCTTACGACAGACTTGAATGGGAGTACGATTCTTATCAAATGCAGCTAATTATTATAAAATGGGGTATTTTTGTGGAATAGGGTTGCCAAAAGTTAAAAAAATATAATTATTTCTTATTTTTTTTATCACACTTAGGCTCACTCAGCCTTTCAGAATAAAAAATGGTGAGAGAGCACCATCTTACTTTAACTTTGACAAACGTCAAAAATCTGTCAAACTCCATACAAAAAGCACCGATTAATTAATGTCATTGTAACGGTTAAAATAAGGTGGTGCAACTCAGCCTTAAGGTTAAGTGTGTCATAATAATACTGCAAAAAAAGTGTTAAACGTGATTTATGACAATTTATGGTGCTAAAAGATAGTTTATGGTATGCTTTATAAGCAAATTACGGTGGTCTGCTTCAGTATAAAAAATTATTTCATGATTTGTGAAAGTAGAATTAAAACAATAGTGACCATTAAAATTGTAATTCCCCTATAATATAATTGAATAAAAAAACTGATAAAGAACACTATTAATTACCTCAATTAATTGACTTGACACAATCTACTTAATCTACTTTTTCCAGCCCTAAATAATCAGCACGTGGTAGGTCGACGACGACGAGTCTCTTGAGTGCTTTACAACTCGTAGATGTCAGTGAAAAAGTGATAATCTATTGTATACCCTGTTACTTTGTCAAAGCTATTTACATGACATTGGCGAAATCATGGTTCTCAAAACCAAGTCGTTGCCAAAATAAAAGAAGAAGAAGAATATTTATAAGTACAATAAATTCCATTAAGAACAGGATTTTTTTTATTCATTGTTATGCAGGTATTTGACCACAATCGCACCTGGTGTTAAGTGGGATGCAGTCTAGGATGGAACATATCTGCCCTGTAGGTGCCTATTCACTCTCGCCTTGAAAAGGCCCGGATTATAGTCTTCGGGATCAGTCTTACTTGATTAACGTTTCCATCGAGTTTCACAAAGTGCATAAAAGCTGCATAAAACTCACCAAAAATCAAAAAGATGTATTAAAAGAACATCATTCGTTTCAGCCAAATGAAGTCCATGTTGGACGCTGCGGTGCCCGCATCCAGATTCTTTCGACCTTCACCAGATCGTCGGTCCACCTAGTGGATAAAGAAACATACGAGTAGTAAAATTGTAATACGAAACAAAAATCACCAAGACGGAAACTAGAAACGCGCGAACAACTTCAGCTAGATACACGTTCCGTATCTCTCTGTATCTTTCCGTATCTACCACAGATAACGCATAGAAAAGCTGGCGTATTTACGAAAGCTAGAGTAACTGATAACGGTTACCTAACGCTGTGCAATCCGTAATCGGTCAGTGATACACTGACACCGATAAGAAGTGTGGAATAATTAATTACAACTTTAAAAAGTTTTTGTTTGTTACTTTTATCACGATTCATTTTTATTAGTACAAAAAGTAACAAAATAGTGCTATGTTTTTTGAACTGCCATTGGCGTCATCCTATATCGTACGTAAACTACTTTCGATACGCTTGCAAAGTCTATAACTAAACAGTAACCAATCACAAAAGTAGTTATTTATTTTTTAGCGTTAAGAGTTGCATCTCAAATTTATTTTAAAATCGATATTCAAGTTAGTTATAATTTTCAAATCACTAAAGTACCTAAGTGATTTTTAATTCAAGTAGTTTACTTACCTAGGAAATGAACCGTTATAAATTATAGAGACAATTTGATGACTCTATGTAGAACAGTGGACGTCCTCTAGCTGAAATTATGATGATGACAAAAGAACAAACAAACGAAATTCAATCCCAATAACATTTTAAATGATTCGTTAGATGTTCACCTCACATAATATGTAAATTGGATCATGGCAGCCCTTGTTTGACCAGTTGCGCGCGCGCCGCTCAGACTGTCGTTACAATGGTTCTGACACAAATTCGTCTAATCCCGGTCAGGGATACCAAAATATGGAAACCGATTTGGAAATATTTTATTTGATTTCACTTATTCTTTTGTTTTATATTTTATTTGGATAAGAAAGGTTTCATAACTTAACGGCCAATAAGTATCGAGCCGGCTGTAATTGTTTTGCATTAACGAAAGGTCGCGGGAAGAGCCTGGATGCGGGCAGCGCAGGACCGTTCATTGTGGAAAACCTTGGGGGAGGCCTTTGTCCAGCAGTGGACGTCATTTGGCTGAAACGAAGACGAAGAACGAAGAACGAATAATAACGTTCGTTAGTCTAAATAAAAATTATAAGTTTCTGTTTAACACAACCCAATCCGTTTAACTAGCATGGGGAGTGTAGGCCCAAAGCTCAATTTGCCTTTGGTAAATTAGAGAGGGTTCGTGTGCTCCTGCAGTGTAGACTAATGACCTGGTTGATGATGATTTAAAATAAACATTTGAAAAATAATGTACTAAAACTACGATAACAATACGTAGACAAAATACAGAAGCTGAGTAAGCAAGGCCTGTCCTAATCCTAGATTTAAAAATTAGAAATAACAAAAAAACATCAATATATTTCTCCAAAAACTATTAATAACCCGAGAGATGATTGAAAACTTACTGACAAAAGATCAAAGGTAGGTTTATAGAATTAGAAAATAATTTGTAAGGTGTAAACGTAACAAGATTAATATTGTGTAACACGACGCGGCGATACACTTGTCAGTGTCAAAACAAAAAGAGATGCAACAGACGGACGGGAAGATTTATCGTCATTATTAGAGGCTTAGGCGCAGAGCACACGTGACACTGACATTAATCACGTGGCTTTGTCAACGTTATTAATACGTTAATGACGTGATCTTTTTATTAAAAGCACGTATTTAGATTCACCTGTACCGGTGTCTGTCAGTGAAGCTGTCAAGTTTTACATGTTGCATCGTCGTGTGAGATCGATTGAGCTGAAACATAGACTTGTTGCACAACTTTGCGGGTACCGTGACTATTTTAGTCCTAATAGAAGGTGTTTATGCTTGTCAAATCTCAATCTCCACTCAAAAGTACATTATGGATAGATATTAAGTCTATCTATTAATTTCAAAGTGAAACCCATCTCTAGCCAGGGTTATATTTACGGGCGATGGATTGATATTTTGATAATGACATGAAAACTTTCAGTCGTGTGTTTTTTCTAGAATTAGAAAAACCCAAAGGATAAGATGTAACCGTGCAAAAATGGATAGATATTAAGTCTATCTATTAATTTCAAAGTGAAACCCATCTCTAGCCAGGGTTATATTTACGGGCGATGGATTGATATTTTGATAATGACATGAAAACTTTCAGTCGTGTGTTTTTTCTAGAATTAGAAAAACCCAAAGGATAAGATGTAACCGTGCAAAAAAATGTCATTTCTGATGTTACCTTTATCGATTATACTTGAAAAATTACGCAGCGAACGCAAAATTGAAACTGTTGCTTGTGATTTGTTGTGACGTATTTAGATGACAATTTGAATCCCGTCCTTGTGCACGAAGCCTTACGTATTACACATTTCGACGTCGGCATATTTATTGAGCCGAGTTCTTGAGCTTCCGAAGACATAAACAATAGATAAGATTAAAAACGTGTGACTACACTAATTGAAACGTCATTGAAACGTCAGGGATATTGATTTGTGATCAGCCTAGAGGTCAGGGATGGATTCCTGGCGCCTTTTGGTTCGGTTTCAAATAATTGAGTCTCACCACGATATCAGGAGAAAGTCTCAAGATGATTTATAGGATGAAACGTAATGTAGTCTAAAACAAATGAAGGCGTACTGAGGCGAACATGTTGTTTTGTTTGAATAAATTTTGTATGTTGGTACCTACTTGACATGTAATATAGAGGTGATTTAAATTATTACTAAATATTCGTAGTCTAGTGTTACAAGCGTCATTTTACTGTAACACACACAAACAATTCTATTGCCAAAAGCTATCAAGTCGTATCCATTGTAACAAAATAGTGTGTTAACTATCACCAAGTGACGTCAATTGTGTTGTATTAAAGCAATATGTATAGAAGTATCTATAGAATCTATAAAAATAGACTAATATGATTTTGTTCATCCAATGTGAGACACAAAAAAAATATTGTTCAAATAGCAGAGTGGAAACAGCATGTTATTGTATAGGGTCACAATTTAGTAGGTATCTATTTTTGCGCCGTTTCTGAATTATGACAAAAACACGTCTACTTGACAAATATGTGTTCACAGAGTTACCTCTTTGTTGTTGTTATTGATATCCCGAAGCTTTTGTGTGCATAAGTATGTGACACAGTGTAACATTATGGTGTGATGTATTTTATTAATAAAATATTAAAGGCAGAATCTCTGTATAGTCAGCGTCAAAAAGTTCGTAGCATCAAAAGTATCCAAAAAGTTCGCAACACATTTTTGGAATAAGGTCGTGTTATCAGCTTTTTGGTCAGTTTATGTGTCACGGACTATTTGACGCTGACTGTAGTGTAAAATGCAAAAGATCTCTCTGCTGCGTTTGTATTCTAAGGCTGAGTTGCACCATTATGCTTTAACCGTAACTATAACAATAACCGGTGCTTTTTGTATGGAGTTTGCAGATTTTTTTGTTTTTGTTAAAGTAGGCTGGGTTGCACCATCTTACTTTAACATTGACAAACGTCAATGATCTGTCAAAATCCATACAAAAAGCACCGGTTATCGTCAAAGTTACGGTCAAAGTTAGGTGGTGCACTCAGTCTTAATAATGTCACTAATAGTAATGCTTCGACACTGATCTGCCTAGAAAATTACACTGAAAAAGGTTTTTAGTAAAAATGACACTTTTTAAAGCCACTTTAAGCTTGTCATGCCTTTGCCTACCATTTAAATCGACCCAGAAGCAATCCTTGACTAAAATAACATAAACAATGTTCACCGTTGACAGCTATACAGCCGCCATGGTGTATTTATGCGCACATTCCTATCCCGGCCCTAGGTTTCCTATATCATTCGCGGGAGCCAAAGTATTGGAGATGTTTACTGGTGATCTTGTTACAGATAACGGTTATGCGCTAATTTAAACCGTATGCCTAAAGGATTAGGTTCAAGGTTTCTTGCGGGATAATGAATGTTGAGTGAGGGGGTGATTTGAAATGTCGATATTTATTTTATAAATAAGTAATTATTAACTATAATGCTTAAGTCAAAATCTACTATAAAAATTATATGTAATCAGAATTCAACTAGATCTCTTGAAGCTTTTGGAATGTGTTTTTTTTTTTTTGTTATAAATAAATAAATGAATCATTTATTGTTCTATAGTATTATACTTAATTCTAAATAGCAGATAAACACGGAATGCTTAACGCCCGTATTTACAAACATTACTATGAGGTCTCACAGTGCGCATGGACGCACAGGGTGACACACGAACCAATCACATAGCTCTATTCCACGCTGTGCGTTCGATTTGATGCTTCACATAAGCAAGCATCGTCTGTGAATACGGGCGTAAGATATCCAAGCATCCTATTGTGTTTCTTGTAATAATAATCGGTTGTGTACCTATTGTATGTAATACAAAAACCCTTCATTACTTTTAACGGTGCGAATGATCCATCACAACCCGTATTAAATACTTGATTGTCGATATAAGCTATCGATGGTATCATATCACCGCACTAGCGGCGTGGACATGGCCCAGACGATCCCTGTGACAGGTGAGACATCCGCCAACTTAGAGCCAGTGTGAACATTCTATTTCTGATCACCGGTCACTGGCAAATACGATATTTCTGGGTGGTCAAAGTTTTAGAGATTATTGGCTTTAGATCCTCATATATTCCTAGATAGTCTTTAAAAAATAGGGTGGTGTAGGGAGATTTCGTTCCTTCTAAAGACTTCCTCTTTATCATGTCAACTTCAAAAGTTCACATGACTAGATATTTGACTATGTCACACAACATCGTCTGACTTTACCTACGTGACATGTTTAGACATCGGCATGTATTGCGATAGGTACATATTAATTATTATGGGAAAAGGCATAAAGAGTGGTTTAGCACACACCGCCATTTTCAATACAAAACTCCATAATAAAGAAAATAAAACGTATTAACCTACAGGTTTCACATTTCATACATTATCTACACCTAGTTAACCTCCTCGATCTATTGTCATTCCGTGGATATCAGCTTAATATACCCACTAAAATGGTTTACGAAGAATTAATTTACAGACTTTGTCGAACTTTTCCTCTTAATAACGCCATAAAGTTTGCATCACAAAACAGAAATATAACTTTATTGTAACATAAATCTGATTAAATTGGTGATTTTAATAAATTACGACTATCTCGGTTAAAAGTTTTATGGGGAATACCAGCTTTGTTTTCGCCAAAGGCCTGATAGGCCTCCATTTAAATTGTTAAAAACGCCCACGTGATATATTTTAGAATTCATTTACATGATGATTGAAATGTTACTTTCATTTTTCACGTCGTTAAATGGGCATAATGATCATGGCAAACTCATTTTTTATTACAAATATAAAATAATGATTCTTTATCTTTGATTATGCATTAAAAATAGAAGTAGGTATAAAGTAGGCACATTTCACAATTTATTTTGTACAAAAATTTGTTAATCTTTATTATTATTTGGAGTTTTCAGTAAGATACTTATTAGAAACCAATTTTACCAAAAATTGCTATTCATCTATTTCTTAATTTTTGATAAGTAATCATAATTAAAAGAGTACCAACTCATGCTTCGTTACGTTTGCATAATAGGGTCATATTGCAAACAATTCGTGTAGTCACACTATACACGTGCTTTTTTACATCATTTCAAAAAATAGGACAGGACATTATTATTTAGGCGAACCTACCTTATTATTCGCCAATTTCCTACAATCATCTGGCCACAGCTTGAAAAGTCCATAATGTAATCTAATGGCTCATTGTAAACGTACTGACAGTCTTAGCGCCAAAACAACTATTGCAATCACTCACAAAATACTTACCATTCATTTATTTACAAAGAGTGGTAATTATATTTTACGACCAGTAGTCAGTTATCGGGTCCATTGAAACCATCATACTTGCGCAAGTTCTATAGGAGGTGTTCGGGTTTTTACGAGCTTTTTTTTGTAGCTCTATCAATTCATCATCATTGACTTTTTGTTGTACATTAGACTTACCTTTATAAACGCTGCTTTTAATAAGTGGTTTGAATCTGAAATGTATTGAAGGATTTTTTGGGAAAAGCAGTTTTTATGGGACATTTGCCTGTAACAGAATTCCGATTTTGCGACATTATACAGNTTTTTAGTAATTTGGCCATAACTTCGCCAATTTTTGTCGTAGAACAAAAATTTTTGGACTGTGTATTAAGGATTTCTTAGCCCTATAAATCTGCATTCACAGCTAAAAATCGAAATGATCCTCATTATGACAAAAACACGTCTACTCGACAAATAATGTGTTGACGGAGTTCACCTTTTGTTGTTGTTATTGATATCCCGAAGCTTTTGTGTACTTAAGTATGTGACGCATAACATTATGGTGTGATGTAATAAAAGAACTGGCCCCCTAGACAAAACGCACTTTTTGATCGAATCGAAAATCGAATCCGTCAAAACTCCATACAAAAAAGGGGCTTTTCGACCAGTTTTCGACTGGTTTGCGATTATAATTTGCACTTTGTCTAGACCCACTGTGCAGAAGCAGAATCACAGTCAGCGTCAAATAATTCGTGACACCCAAAGTAGCCAAAAAGTTCGCAACACATCTTTGGAATAGGGTCGTGTTATCAACTTTTTGGCCAGTTTGGGTGTCACGGACTATTTGACGCTGATTGTAGTGTAAAATGCAAAAGATTTCTCTGCTGCATTAGTATTATAAGGCTGGGTTGCACCATCATGTTTTAACCGTAACTATAACAATAACCGGTGCTTTTTGTATGGAGTTTGACAAATTTTTTTGTTTTTGTTAAAGTAGACTGGGTTGCACCATCTTACTTTAACATTGACAAACGTCAAAGATCTGTCAAAATAAATACAAAAAGCACCGGTTATCGTCAAAGTTACGGTCAAAGTTAGGTGGTGCACTCAGTCTTAATAATGTCACTAATAGCTGTGCTAATAGTAATGCTTCGACACTGATCTGCCTAGAAAATTACACTGAAAAAGGTTTTTAGTAAAAATTACACTTTTTAAAGCCACTTTAAGCTTGTCATGCCTTAGCCTACCATAAAAAAAACGACCCAGAAGCAATCCTTGACTAAAATAACATAAACAATGTTCACCGTTGACAGCTATACAGCCGCCATGGTGTATTTATGCGCACATTCCTATCCCGGCCCTAGGTTTCCTATATCATTCGCGGGAGCCAAAGTATTGGAGATGTTTACTGGTGATCTTGTTACAGATAATGTTATGCGCTAATTTAAACCGTATGCCTAAAGGATTAGGTTCAAGTTTTCTTGAGGGATAATGAATCTTGAGTGCAGGTAGATTTGAAATGTCGATTTTTTTTATAAATCAGTAATTAAATGTAACGCTTAATATGTCAAAATCTGCTACAAAAATAATAGTTAAGTAATCAGAAGTAGATTTTGAAGAAAACCTTTTGCATTATTTTGTTTTGTTATACTATTAAACTTTATAATATAGCAGATAAAAACGGCATTTGCAGTTTAAGTTATCATCCTATTGTGATAGTCGGTTGTGTATGGTAATACAAAAACCCTTCATAACTTTTAACGGTGTGGATGATCCATTACAACTTATATTAAATACTTGATTGTCGATATAATCTATCGATTTTATCACCGCACTAGCGGCGTGGACATGGCCCAGACGATCCCTATGACAGGTGAGACATCCGCCAACTTAGAGTCAGTGTGAACATTCTATTTCTGATCACCGGTCACTGGCGAATACGATATTTCTGGGTGGTCATAGTAATATTGGCTTTAGATCATCCTATATTCCTGAATTATTCATCTTTCATAAAATAGGGTGGTATAGAGAGATTTCGTTCCTTCTAAAGACTACCTCTTCGTCACGTCAACGTCAAAAGTTCACATGGCCAGATATTTGGCTATGTCGCACAACAGCATCGTCTGACTTCACGTGACATGTTTAGACATCGGCATGTATTGCGATACATATTAATTATTATGGGAAAAGGCATAAAGAGTGGTTTAGCACCAGCGTTGCCAGACGTCCCGATTTTGGCGGGACGTCCCAATTTTTAAATCAAATTTAAATGTCCCGCGCGTGTCAAGCTCGGTCCCGCTTTTCGGAGAGAGACACTCACTTCACCAGACTATTGTTTGAAACGCCATATTATTCAAAAGAATAAAACTTTTTTAATCTTTTTCTTTTTTTATTCTAAAGACGAATTTAACGATGGAGTAGGTAAATCTGATTTAAAATATTTTTTTTTTTTTGTTAAAATACATTTTCTATGGCTACTTTTGGTATCTATTGTAACATAAACGTAGTTTTAAGTCAAATAAAAAGATAAATATTTGAAAACCTTTGATTATATTACGTTTTTTTACTATGTCCCGCTTCTGACGGAAGAATCCCGCTATTTTCACTCAAAAAGTACCAAAGTCCCAACTTGGCGAAAAAAAAAAAACTGGCAACGCTGTTTAGCACACACCGCCATTTTCAATACAAAACTCCATAATAAAGAAAATAAAACGTATTAACCTACAAGTTTCACATTTCATACATTATCTACACCTAGTTAACCTCCTCGACCTATTGTCATTCCGTGGATATCAGCTTAATATACCCACTAAAATGGTTTACGAAGAATTAATTTACAGACTTTGTCGAACTTTTCCTCTTAATAACGCCATAAAGTTTGCATCACAAAACAGAAATATAACTTTATTGTAACATAAATCTGATTAAATTGGTGATTTTAATAAATTACGACTATCTCGGTTAAAAGTTTTATGGGGAATACCAGCTTTGTTTTCGCCAAAGGCCTGATAGGCCACCATTTAAATTGTTAAAAGCGCCCACGTGATATATTTTAGAATTCATTTACATGATTATTGAAATGTTACTTTCATTTTTCACGTTGTTAAATGGGCATAATGATCATGGCAAACTCATTTTTTATTACAAATATAAAATAATGATTCTTTATCTTTCATTATGCATTAAAAATAGAAGTAGGTAAGTAGGCACATTTCACAATTTATTTTGTACAAAAATTTGTTAATCTTTATTATTATTTGGAGTTTTCAGTAGGATACTTATTAGAAACCAATTTTACCAAAAATTGCTATTCATCTATTTCTTAATTTTTGATAAGTAATCATAATTAAAAGAGTACCAACTCATGCTTCGTTACGTTTGCATAATAGGGTCATATTGCAAACAATTCGTGTAGTCACACTATACGTGCTTTTTTACATCATTTCAAAAAATAGGACAGGACATTATTATTTAGGCGAACCTACCTTATTATTCGCCAAGTTCCTACAATCATCTGGCCACAGCTTGAAAAGTCCATAATGTAATCTAATGGCTCATTGTAAACGTAATGACAGTCTTAGCGCCAAAACAACTATTGCAATCACTCACAAAATACTTACCATTCATTTATTTACAAAGAGTGGTGTGTAATTATCTTTTACGACCAGTAGTCAGTTATCGGGTCCATTGAAACCATCATACTTGCGCAAGTTCTATTGGAGGTGTGCTCGGGTTTTTACGAGCTTTTTTTTTGTTGCTCTATCAATTCATCATCATTGCCTTTTTGTTGTATATTAGACTTTACCTTTATAAACGCTGCTTTTAATAAATGGTTTGAATCTGAAACGTATTGAAGGATTATTTGGGAAAAGTAGCTTTTATGGGACATTTGCCTGTAACAGAATTCCGATTTTGCGACATTATACTTATAGTACCTCTAATAACGTGACATTCGATTTCGATAAAAGCTTAGCTTATCTAGAGACCATAATCTTCGCTATTATGACAAAATGCACAAAAAGGTAAATTATATCTTAAAAAACGTTAATTAAGAAGTCTAGAGCGAATATTATTTTGTCTAAAGGCACAGTACACAAATACGAGTACCTACCTTATTATGACGATTTTTCTTTTCATAACGTTCCTTCTTAAGATCCAATCCTCCAGTCAACCAATTGATATCTACATAAATCTTTTTATATCATGGTAGCAACAAGACTCTTACTTGGCCATATCATTGACACTGTAGAATAAACACTCGATTACATTTATAGCTTTTAAATTGGTACTGAAAGTTAGCATGTGATTGAAATTCTTTGAACCGACTTCAATCATACTCGTCCGATTGAATTCGTTCAAAACTAGAGCGGGATTGGAATAAAAATGCCGAAGAATTACGAAACAAAAAATCTGTTAGTGTAAATAGTTTGGTTATGGCACGAGCAAAGTAGAGATATGCTAATATCTACAATTCGATTGGATAAGACCGTTGAATTTTGAATCTTATGACGATTTCATTAAGGGTTGGCAGTTTATAACTAACTTCAAAGTTCGTGTGGGATGTTCTGCTCTTTCGTATAGAGCCACGATTTATAGGCTGAGTTATTTGTTTTACGTCAGAAATTGATCGATCATTGGCGGTTGTCGAGATTTTTTCTATTTTTAGGACGATCTGGCGTACAATTTACTAAGATTGGCCAGGAACAACCCATGTGAGAGATTTATGTGCGTCGAAGATAATTGTAGGTGCCGTAGCTTTAATATCCGTATATTCTATACCCTCACGGTTTTAAAGGCTATTCTAATCAACCTTGATATTGATATGAGCTAAATTAATGTAAAAAATATTTAAATTAATATTTTTGACAGAGATTGAATATCTCAAAATGTGATCTCACGTCTCATGAAGACTGACACCAGGGTTGTGACTTTAGTTACGACAATTCACAAGATGGAAGAAGAGTCACTGTCTGATTTAGTTGAACCAAATTTAGTAATAGGTATTCAACAACAATGTAGTTTTGTATTGTAACAATCAACAACTCGTAAAATGTCTAGTGTTATTAGAAAAGCTGGCGGCACATCAAACTAAACACTGTTGGATCTTACGTAGCTGTTATAACGGCGATTTTGGAACACAAATGTGTAGCCTGATCTGCTGTTGTCTGTACAAGTTGAAACATGCGGGACATGCTTTTAGGTGCGTCTGCAGTGTATTCTTCACTATTATCCTTTAGTATTCGGCGCCACTAGTCCAGTAAATAATAGGCTAAGGGCCGGTTTCAACACTTGCTCACAAAACCTCATTATCGGATCGGTATCGGATAGGTAAAGTTTATCGTTGGCAGTAAAAAGACACTGGGATTCAATCAGCAAACCTATTTATTGTAACATCGCTCCTATGTCTGCCACTATACCTATGAGAAATCCGTGGACTCGTATTCTAAAAATATACTTACCCAAAAATTTATTAAAATTAAAACATGGTGTCCAGCTCTTGAGCACAAACAATTGTATGTGTTGGGAACCGATTGGTGGACCAACCTCTTTTTTATATTGTCTATGTTTTTTATACTTTTTTTATTACTTTTGATACCTTTTGTTTAGTTTGAAGTTTATGGTGTTTTTTGATAGCCGTTGTAGGCATATTTTGCAGGAATACATCTTCATTTTAACCGAAGGTTTTTCTTATTTCCGCACGCCCGAGCGGCTGTCCGCAACATAGTTCGAGCCGGATCTACATTTAGCCCCGAACCGAAGGATTTTGGTAACTATGATAACGCGGAGCAGAGGTAAGTCCACTGCGACAGCTTCCGCACATCAACCTGTAGAGGCGACTCCCTCTGACCCTCATTCTGCCCATCATGCCATTGGGGAGGCGTCAGATCGCCAGTCAAATTCATCCCATCGATCATCTCAAACTCGACATTCGTCGAGAAGCGCACGCTCAGTCGTGGCGCAACGCCTGTCGGCAGAGGCCCGACATGCTGCTGCAATCCTCAAGATCGAGGAGGAAAAAGAAGCTCGGTTAAGTCAATTAAGGATAGAAGCCCAAAATAGAGCTCTCGCTGCCGAGTTGGCAACCTTGGAAGCAGCATCATCCAAGGTGGCTTCGAATTCCTCGCATGCTAATTCTGTCCAATCTTGGCTTCACAGTTTGCCGGCCGAGTTCCCACCTTCCACTCAACCTCCAATCCCGGAAGCCGTGGGTCCTGTCATCCCGCCACCAGCTCCTCTTCCTCGCCCGCACGACCCTCAAGTTCCACATCGTGCGGAGGAGAACCGCAACAGCGCCGTTGAAGATTTGGCACGAGCTATAATGTCACTTGGTAATAAGCCCAGGATTTGTGACTTACCAATCTTCACGGGTAAGGCTACGGACTGGTTACCATTCAGGCACACCTATACGCAGACCTCTAGAGCATTTACGTCATCCGAAAACCTAGCTCGGATCAGATCAGCCTTAAGAGGAGAGGCTGTTCTTTCTGTCTCAGCATTGGCCTTAACAGCTACTGATCCTCAGGAACTTTTACGGGCACTAGAGGCGTTGGAGGCGTTTTATTGCACGACGCGGCGCTCCATTGAAGATTTTTCCCGACAATGGGACGGCTTTCATCGGCGCTTCCAACATATTGAAGTCCATGGCAGAAGCTGGAGCCAACCCTGGCATTTCTTGGTTCTTTCACCCGCCAATAGCTCCGCACATGACGCCACGTAGAGACTGCCTTGTATGCCATGCTCTGAGAAAGGCAGAAGCTCTTGCTAATAGCCGCCCACAGTCCACTGCAGAGATTCCAGCCGACCCCGATTGCCCTGAAGCCCTTACACCGTTCATGCCATCTTAGGTGCTTCATTCCCATTCCATCCAGGCTGATCCACCTGTCGGTGCACCCCTAGAGTAGTGTGGCTTCGCCACAGGAGGGGAGGATGTTGGGAACCGATTGGTGGACCAACCTCTTTTTTATATTGTCTATGTTTTTTATACTTTTTTTATTACTTTTGATACCTTTTGTTTAGTTTGAAGTTTATGGTGTTTTTTGATAGCCGTTGTAGGCATATTTTGCAGGAATACATCTTCATTTTAACCGAAGGTTTTTCTTATTTCCGCACGCCCGAGCGGCTGTCCGCAACAGTATGGTTATGGCTATCGGCTCTTTACTATTTCGTTGATATAATCCTAAACCTTGCAAAGGCCACTGAATATCCAAATAGACTAAAGTTCCACCATTAATATTCATATTTCTTCCACAGGTCTCCACCATGAAAGTCGGAGTGATAACGTGACACGATGAAAGCGTGTAAACAGTTGCAACAACTCAGTGTTAAGTTCAATGTGACTCAGTGATACTATAAAGTGTGTGAAAGCGGCACCATGCTCCTGCAAGGAGCACTACTAGTTCCCGCGATGTAAGTACTGCATGTTATTATGATTCGTAAGTGCTTGATCATAAGGATTGAAATGTGATTCGTTTGAAGATATGTGTAGGTACTAAAATATTAAGCTGTCGAACAAGATGTGCATGAATTAACATTTATAGCCATTAGACAAAAGACGATCGTAAAAGAAGATGCAATATCGTTGAAGATCAGTGCTTACATGGTGAGAAAACATTATGCTTTCATGTTGTAGACGGAAGATAGATATTTCATTGCATAAATATGATTTAGTTGGCAATGCCATAATAATCGAACGTGAATCAAGATTCCAAAGTTAGTCACGATTAAGGAAATCATTTTAGGCTATAGTTGATATGTTTACTTAGCAATAAGATGTTCTACATTTCCAATTTTAAATCTATAATCTTTGAAATGTATAGTAATTAAAATGCAGTTTGCAATTTTCTATTCAAATCAGACAAGACAAGGTGAAGAAAATCCTAAATGTTTCGACGATGTATAAGTATTTACATCTTTACTCCTCTAGCTAAGTACATTATTTATTGGCTCCTTTGTTTTCCATATAGATTTATCATTTACTTTTACATTATTTGATACTAATATAAGTCTTCTATTATTCCGAGATTAAATGATGATTTACAACTGCGCCGTATCGTAATAAAATCTGTAAACGGATTCAGTGCTGTCAACCATCGCCTGGGGATATTGTCTTCGTGATTTATTTTATGGCCACACTACTTCGTAGTGATGTAGCGAACGGATTATCGATAAAATCATTTTTTTTTGTATTCTTAATTTTATTCAAATGTACCATCAGTACATAATATGATATTTTGTACGTGTGGGCAGAACCTGCGGGTCACCTTTCGTCAATTTTGTGCAAATTCTTAATTTCAAATTGTGATATGGCGTCATTTCAATAGGTGAGAAGTTTTCTGTCTGGATCCCAAAGCCTCTCATGCATTTATTATTATGTTTTTTTTTTCTGAAGCACTACATTCCTCATGATCACCAACCACTCGACTAAGTCAGTGATTTCTAAATAACTCTCTTTGTACAAAGTACAGTTTATTGCAAGCAAGCATAAAACCAAATGTTATTTACGCTTTGCTAGTTGACATTATTTATTTTGTTAAATCTACGATTAGTTCACTGCTGCCTTTATTAGTGTGCACACACATTACATCATTATATCAAGTCGAAACAGTAAATCAAGTATTTCAAGTCTTCGAGTGTTGTTATTATCAAGATCACCCAAGATACATCAATTTAATGTATGGACCAGTCAAGGGCTCATACACTCTTCACTATTATCACGATGGCTATTAAGCTCCTTAACGTGTCGATATATTAAAATTTCTGGTAAATACACATCACTAGCGTTTATGAATGAATTTATAAGCTATCATACACTAATAAATATTATTATTTATAAGCTCGCCGCAATCGCAGCGCAAATAAAATTACAAATTAATTCGGTTTTGTTGTACTAAAATCGCGTTTCTATAAATTATGCTAAGAAGGTAATAAATTACTGGTGCCACTTAGAGCATCGGTACTTTTGGTATTGTTTCATAGCATCTTAATCTTAATATTCAATACTAGCAGCCGCCCGCGACTTCGTACGCATGGATTCCGTTTTACCCCCTTAGGGTCTGAATTTTGCGAAATCCCGTCTTAGTGAGCACCAAAGTTCTAAAAGGACTTTTTGTCGGCAGATAGTTTGGTCGGGCTGTTAATCAGTATGCATGGACATGTATGAAAGTGCGCACATTACAACGATTTGGTATCGGCCGATACCTCATACAAATTATAAGCTGACCAGACTGATGTTTGTTACTCTTTCACACACACAACAAAAACTAGTGAACTGATTTTGGTGGAACTTTTCAGTAACAGACAGAATAACATAAAGACTATAATTATAATGATATTGAGCTTTTTAGCCAATTTAAAACGCAATAAGCCAATATTTCTGTGACAAATATTTCACGCGGTGGAAGCCGCGACCAAACCATCAAAATGGAATACAGTATAAGAAGCTCCTTGTACTTCAACTAAATGTCTTATTTTACGACCAATCCAAGGTAAAGGTCATTTGCGCATGGAGTCCTGCGACCCAGTTTCAAAGAAAAACTAGGTCTTTGGTTTATTCTATGAAGCTTGCAGCTGAATTAGAACAAGGGCTTTTTAATTAATACTTACTTCTTGTAACAACTAAGGTCAGAATCCTGATGGTAGACTTTATGAGTTGACTTAGTCGACGCGATCGTATGTTTGAATTGATACGAGCTGAAGGAATTTATTTACTGCTGATAGGTTAGACTGTGAAGGTTGTAGTTGGCAAAGTAATACTCATGATTGAACTTCCATATTACCTAAGTCTGTCGCCATAACAACAATGTTAACAGCATTATTGTGTTCCGGCACCTAGAGGTAAGATAGCCAGCTCCTCCGTGGTTGAGGATTCCGGGTGAAGCTCGCTTCCACCTTCGGCCTGATCGTCACTTACCATCAGGTGAGATACAGGCCAAGAGCTTCCTCGTTGTGAATAAAAATAACTTTTTTTTTACGTGATTTGTTTAACTTTTTCATGACGCGAAAATTGTGACCATAGTCGGTTAAAGCTGAAGGGTTTTTTAAAAATCATTAGGTTAATGGGCATTAGGTTTTATTTTCAGGTAGACAGTTGATATTTTGGTGGAACCCGTGATTTTCATTATTAAAACATTGACATAACCCAAGTTCTTATGCTCAACGTACGCCCTTTGTAGCATTGAGCTTCTGAAAAGCTATTAAGTCGCCGATCGCCGATGATAAAAGAACCTACTCTTAATCGTATCCTATGACTCAGTTCCAGAAATTACATTTATCTATGATCTTTCGAAATTGAGCGTGTTTTAATTCCGCAAACCATTAGTGGTAATCTAAATTGCGTGGTCGATGGTTGCGAGTCCACATGCCTCGTGGGCGATCCTACTAGAACTGGGCTACGTCGCCTTGCGCCCAACTGTTGGTGAATGCCCGGACTTTTTTGTTAGTAAAAAATAGACCAGACTTACGTAGCTGCGTAGGCAGTAAAATGTGTTAATAAAGGCTAGTTAGACCGGTTAATTGTTTCGAATCTGTGACAATGATCTTGTAGATTACATTTTGGGACGTAACTGATATATTTATTCATACTACCTACACGCAATGGAGAACGTGTGATGCTTAAAGTCAATAAGATAGTGTCTACTTGGCAAAAACTTTTTATTGATACAAATTAGAAATATTATTGCCTAAATCAAGTTTGTGTATTCTCATTAATTAACGCGCTAAAGCATAATAACTAAATATTATAAATAGGCATCTTTCAGGCAGGCTCCATCAATGATCTACGTTATTACGGTGACTTTCTTTAAGATTTTCAGCTTTCTATGTTCTGTGAATAACCTCTAAAAACAAATATGAAAATATATTTTGCCCTTAAAAACACTGTCTAACCTATGTAAGTACATCATACAAAAACACTAACACCTTAACGTAAATAGGGCCACTTTGACCTATATTTTTAGAGAAACGAGAAAATAATGGCGACACTACATTATCGCTACCTCTTTAGTAAAGTGAAATTCTCAGTGCCAGTGGGGATGTCAAAACGCTTGTTTGACAATATTTATAGGGCTCGCTATGAGTGGGTAGGCCGACAAACAGAGGCCATAGCACATCAAGCTGAACTCTGTGGCATCTAAGTCGTCGTAATAAGAGCTATTTTCCAATAAAAATGTTAAACTGGCATGCTGTTGACTCTACATAACTGTGTGCTCGGCGGGTTTGTTTGAAATTGTGGATTTGGCAACTAGTGACTACATTAAGTTGATGTAAAATGGAGGCCAAGTAGTTTTGAGGTGGAAGAGCCAAACTACATTTTATGGAAGCAATGGTTTTTTTTTATTAAAATGTTTTTTACACTGTGTAAACCAAAAATTGACTGGTTTGGTAAGACATTGCAGGCCTGTATCAAAAAAATTGTCTGAAAAGAAAGATTCACTGTTTCAGACTTTTGAAAGACAAAGCGTATAAAAAGTTCAACATTATTTACCTACTTATTTCAAGTTTTTTCAATCAAACATTATGAAAACAGAAGCTCCACGAACCTTGAAATTCAACTCGCCTTTTCTACCTACAACATGAATACCTACTAGCACTTGACGTAAGTGATTTTTTTATGGTGCAATCAACAGAATCTATGTCACATCCAATTGTAGAGTTACAGGAAGCGAAATCAATTAGATACCTACCTAAAGCCATTATTGTAATAGAGCACAAACGTCCATTTGTAAGTGACGCATTGTTAGACTTTGGCAATTTGAATTCGTAATGCAAATGAATTAAAGTAGGTATGTGGTATGTACAGACAAACGATCAGGTTTTATACCTACTCACTTCTCTAATTTCATTAATTAGACTGGACATAGACTTAAGCTAAGAATAGGTACCTATATGTAGAATGTTAGGTATCCAAAAATTATAGACAATTCAAATGTGGGCAGCGCAAGAACGGTCGTTGGCTCACAGAGGACACCGTCAGGTTGTAGAATGTACCTAGGCCCTCTGTCCTACTAGCAAGGAGAGCCCCTCATAGCTGTGTCAAACACCCCCACCGCTGGTGTGTGGTATGCATTGCATACTATGCAATTTTTTAAATTTTCCTGATGAGAAAAAAAATGTGTCTGTCATTTTGGAAATACTTGGGGAGGAGGAATGATTTTTTACTAAAACTTAAACGAGAGTAGTAGTCAAAAATGTCAAAATAATGTTTTTACAGAGGCTCACTTAGAAGTTTCTCGTCCTTCGATTAGGTAAGTATTTGATTAATTATTTAAGTCCACACTTAAAATCTACAAGGAAACTTTCACTTCACAATGACTGCATCTTCCCTTTGATACTCGAATGCATTTAATTTGACTGCATCTTTTCTTCCACTCAAAGCATTCCATATCAATGTTAGCTTTCCTAATCACAAAAAA
Organism: Ostrinia furnacalis; assembly: GCF_004193835.3. Classification (NCBI taxonomy): domain Eukaryota; kingdom Metazoa; phylum Arthropoda; class Insecta; order Lepidoptera; family Crambidae; genus Ostrinia; species Ostrinia furnacalis. The sequence continues at coordinate 134,709 of NW_021134775.1, forward strand.
TCAAAAGGAACGCCAATAATGAAAACATACCATTTAGAGTCAAATTACTCATTATTATCGCTGATAAATCGGCGGCCATTAAAGAGTGCGTCGGACGTGCGCAGGCGCCGACTGAATAGGTGATAAAATTATTAATTATAATTATTGAGCTAAGCGCAAGCTTGATTAATGGCCGCCCGATAACGGTCGGTTAACTTGGATGCGGCGGATGGCTTCATGAGAGATGGTACTAGTGTAATAATAATAAGTTTTTTTTCTCATGCCCAGTCTAGGTGCTACGAGATAAGTAGGCCGTCATTTTCCTAAATCTACGTGCGCCATAAACTGAAAAGTAATATAGCAGGTTTTCAAACTAATTTGTTTGAAATTTTTATTTTGGTAACTAGCAAAATTTTAAAAAATTTAAAGATCACGAAACTCAGGAAAATCTTACTTTATCGTGATCTTTTAATGCAAATATGTCATTTTTTGTTTACATAGTCCAATAAAACAAAAGCTCGTTATCTTTTTTTTTAATAAAATCAAGTAAAGAGAAAAATTACACCAATTGTACTGACAAGCATTGTCAAGGTTTACAATGCTTCAAGCTATCAAGTTGTGGCAGCTTTTGTTATTACAATAATGCGATTTTGCTAAAAAAATAGCACCTGTATCGAAACTATTAATTTCATGTTCTTACAGCTATATTGCATGAACCCATTCACCATAGTCGGAAGAAGATAATAGTGTTAATTTGGTAAACATCAGCAATGGTAATAGCTACAAAGGTTAAAAACGTGCTCTTGCGCTGGATATAAATAAATGAAATGCTTTTTTAATCCTCCCTCTTTGTAAGTGCAATAGGATCTCATTTGTAACATATAAATCAGAATACATTTCAACACTAAGCAAAACTCGCGGACCGTCCCGGCTTCGCATAGATATTTACAAAAATTATGCTTAGAAAAATGTTTAATGGTGAAATATTTCAAATCTGTCAAGTAGTTTCGGAGCCAATTCAATACAAACATACAAAAACAAATTTTTCTCTCTATCGCGACTTTTAAAGGTAGAATCATTTTATCTTTAAATCCCTAGAATGAGAGATGATGGGTTTCCCCATAAAACACTGTCGAGCACTTTAAAATCCCCTTTTGCGACAGAAGGACTATGACCATTTCGTAGGCCCCATTGAGGTATGTCATAACCAACCATAATCATCAAACTGTAATTTAGGTATTAAAGATTAAAAGACAGTCAAGTACTTAGAAAAATACACATTATACTATTTTATTCAAAAATACTAGTGACCCACCCCGGCTTCCTCTATTGCTGAAAATGGCATACAAATTCGTTGAGTACCTAGTTTAAAAGATGTAAGCGAACAGACAGCGGAATCGTTCGCGTTCGTTCGTTTGTTTCAGCCGAAAGACGTCCACTATTGCACAAAGGCCTCCCCCAAAGATTTCCACAAAGACCGGTCCTGCGCCGCTCGCATCCAGGCACCTTCCGCAACCTTCAGCAGATCGTCGGTTCACCTAGTGGGAGGCTTGCCCACCGCTACGTCTTCTGGCTCGTGGTCGCCACTCAAGAACTTTCCTGCCCCAGCGGCCATCAGCTCTACGAGCTATATTTATACTATGTAAAGATAATTAGAAACTGCCTGCTTCTGTCCACGGCACAATTTTATTAACATATAAAAATATTGACTGCCTACTCAGTTCACGGCAAACTCAGTACCAGTAGATATAAAAAAATATTTTCTTGTTTGTATGTCCTACGTTTGGAAAGTTTAGCATAGCAATAATATCATAATATTCAGTATCATGTATTCATATGCAAGTAAGTATCTCTTATAATATTCACATTAGTGTCTCGGTAACCTTTGCCAAGGAATAAAATTGCATTCGACGCGGTTATGGCGGCTGTGCCATCATAACTCCTAAATTATAATTTCTCCAGTGACATTAAAATGGCGGCGTCTAGGGTCATGCCATCTTAGGGAGCAGTTTAGATCGTATTAAATTTAAGATTAGGAGTTAGTTTAAGTTATAAAAAATATAATTTAGGAGTTAAAATGACACGGGAAATAGATTCAGTAGAGACTGAAAAAGTTTACACAAAAGTTGGATGTACCCTTTTCAGTTTTTTTTTGTACATTCAAAAGGTGGCACAGGATCATGTAGCATTTATGTACATACAAGTTGTAAGGATTTCCACTTTCTACTAAAAGTACTTGGTACTAAGTATTTAATGTCCGTGGTCGATAGCTAAATCAATGCCTTTTGTTACCATAATTCAGAGGTAAGTAGGTTTTGTGAAAGCACCTGAAGGTTTGAACAACTTGTCAAAAGTTTTCCAGACATTTCGCTTAGTAACATAATAATATTTAGTATCTGGTTCGCTTTAAACCCGATTTTCTACTAATAGCACGGGGCTTAAAATATGGCGTGTTAAACATTCCTCCATTTCTTGTCACTTATTATACCCATCCGTATCTTCCTTTTCATGTAGATTGATTCCATAAACATAAAATTTAATCGTCTCGAATACGGAACGAACTCGAGCCAGAAACGTTAGCATATATTCTGTACCCNTCTCTAATTGCTTTTTTCAAAGTGTGCGTCACGTCACGCGGCCATTGATTGGCCATAAGGCACGCCTTCTGGCCAATCACAGCACTTTTAAGCCGGTTGCATATGTTGTCGTAGACTCTCAGTCGCTTTGTTTTTACACAGTTGAATGTGTGTGTGGGAGCTGTGGTGGGGGAAATGTGGGGACACTGGTTCTCGTTGTAGTTACGCGCGACTTCATATCTATTCTCTTTCTATGATCTGAGGTCTCAAGGCACAGTACACAAATACGAGTACCTACCTTATTATGACGATATTTTTTTCATAACGTTCCTTCGTAAGATCCAATCCTCCAGTCAACCAATTGATATCTACATAAATCTTTTTATATCATGATAGCAACAAGACTCTTACTTGGCCATATCATTGACACTGTAGAACAAACACTCGATTACATTTATAGCTTTTAAATTGGTACTGGAAGTTAGCATGTGATTGAAATTCTTTGAACCGACTTCAATCATACTCGTCCGATTGAATTCGTTCAAAACTAGAGCGGGATTGGAATAAAAATGCCGAAGAATTACGAAACAAAAAATCTGTTAGTGTAAATAGTTTGGTTATGGCACGAGCAAAGTAGAGATATGCTAATATCTACAAGTCGATTGGATAAGACCGTTGAATTTTGAATCTTATGACGTGTTCATTAAGGGTTGGCAGTTTATAACTAACTTCAAAGTTCGTGTGGGATGTTCTGCTCTTTCGTATAGAGCCACGATTTATAGGCTGAGTTATTATTTGTTTTACGTCAGAAATTGATCGATCATTGGCGGTTGTCGAGATTTTTTCTATTTTTAGGACGATCTGGCGTACAATTTACTAAGATTGGCCAGGAACAAGCCATATGAGAGATTTATGTGCGTCGAAGATAATTGTAGGTGCCGTCGCTTTAATATCCGTATATTCTATACCCTCACTGTTCTAATTAACCTTGATATTGATATGAGCTAAATTAATGTAAAAAATATTTAAATTAATATTTTTGACAGAGATTGAATATCTCAAAATGTGATAAATGTTATCTCACGTGTCATGAAGACTGACACCAGGGTTGTGACTTTAGTTACAACAATTAACAAAATGGAAGAAGAGTCACTGTCTGATTTAGTTGAACCAAATTTAGTAATACCCAACAACAATGTAGTTTTGTATTGTAACAATCAACAACTCGTAAAATGTCTAGTGTTATTAGAACAGCTGGCGGCACATCAAACTAAACACTGTTGGATCTTACGTAGCTGTTATAACGGCGATTTTGGAACACAAATGTGTAGCCTGATCTGCTATCGTCTGTGCAAGTTGAAACATGCGGGACATGCTTTTAGGTGCGTCTGCAATGTATTCATCACTATTATCCTTTAGTATTCGGCGCCACTAGTCCAGTAAATAATAGGCTAAGGGCCGGTTTCAACACTTGCTCACAAAACCTCATTATCGGATCGGTATCGGATATTTAAAGTTTATCGTTGGCAGTAAAAAGACACTGGGATTCAATCAGCAAACCCTATTTGTAACATCGCTCCTTATCTCTGCCACTATATGAGAAATCCGTGGCCTCGTATTCTAAAAATAAACTTACCCAAAACTTATTAAAATTAAAACATGGTTTCCAGCTCTTGAGCACAAACAATTGTATGGTTAAGGTTATGGCTATCGGCTCTTTACCATTTTGTTGATAGAATCCTAAACTTTGCAAAGGCCACTGAATATCAAAATAGACTAAAGTTCTACTATTTAATATTCATATTTCTTCCACAGGTCTCCATCATGAAAGTCGGAGTGATAACGTGACACGATGAACGTGTGTAAACAGTTGCAACAACTCAGTGTTAAGTTCAATGTGACTCAGTGATACCATAAAGTGTGTGAAAGCGGCACCATGCTCCTGCAAGGAGCACTACTAGTTCCCGCGATGTAAGTACTGCATGCTATTATGACTCGTAGTGCTTGGTCATTAGGATTGAAATGTGATTCGTTTGAAGATATGTGTAGGTACTAAAATATTAAGCTGTCGAACAAGATGTGCATGAATTAACATTTATAGCCATTAGCCATAGATATTTCATTGCATAAATATGATTTAGTTGGCAATGCCATAATAATCGAACGTGAATAAAGTTAGTTACGATTAAGGAAATCATTTTAGGCTATAGTTGATATTCACTTAGCAATAAGATTTTCTACATTTTCAATTTTAAAACTATAATCTTTGAAATGTATAGTAATTAAAATGCAGTTTGCAATTTTTTATTCAAATCAGACAAGACAAGGTGAAGAAAATCCTAAATGTTTCGACGATGTATAAGTATTTACATCTTTACTCCTCTAGCTAAGTACATTATTTATTGGCTCCTTTGTTTTCCATATAGATTTATCATTTACTTTTACATTATTTGATACTAATATAAGTCTTCTATTATTCCGAGATTAAATGATGATTTACAACTGCGCCGTATCGTTATAAAATCTGTAAACGGATTCAGTGCTGTCAACCATCGCCTGGGGATATTGTCTTCGTGATTTATTTTATGGCCACACTACTTCGTAGTGATGTAGCGAACGGATTATCGATCAAATCATTTTTTTTGTATTCTTAAATTTATTCAAATATTACATTGATGGTACATAATATGATTTCTACGTGTGGGCAGAACCTGCGGGTCACCTTTCGTCAATTTTGTGCAAATTCTTAATTTCAAATTGTGATATGGCGTCATTTTAATAGGTGTGAAGTTTTCTGTCTGGATCCCAAAGTTGGGAAGCCTCTCGTGCATTTATTATTATGTTTTTTTTTCTGAAGCACTACATTCCTCATGATCACCAACCACTCGACTAAGTCAGTGATTTCTAAATAACTGTCTCTTCACTATTATCACGATGGCTATTAAGCTCCTTAACGTGTCGATATATTAAAATGTCTGGTAAATACACATCACTAGCGTTTATGAATGAATTTATAAGCTATCATACACTAATAAATATTATTTATGCTCGTAATAAGCTCGCCGCAATCGCAGCGCAAATAAAATTACAAATTAATTCGGTTTTGTTGTACTAAAATCGCGTTTCTATAAATTATGCTAAGAAGGTAATAAATTACTGGTGCCACTTAGAGCATCGGTACTTTTGGTATTGTTTCATAGCATCTTAATATTCAATACTAGCGGCCGCCCGCGACTTTGTACGCGTGGATCCCGTTTTACCCCCTTAGGGGCTGAACTTTGCGGAATCCCGTCTTAGTGAGCACCTACGTCAGTGAGTAACCTTTCGCTTTTATAAATATAGATTAAGGCTTGACTTCAGACTTTTTGTCAGCAGATAGTTTCGGGCTGTTAATCAGTATAAACATAAAGTATGAAAGTGTGCACATTACATGGATTTGGTATCAGCCGATTCCTCATACAAATTATAAGCTGACCAAACTGAGTTTGTTACTCTTTCACAATAAAACTAATGAACTGGTTTTGCTGGAACTTTTCAGTAACTTAAGTTAGATTAACGTAAAGACTATAATTATAATGACATTGAGCTTTTTAGCCAGTTTACAACGCATTAAGCCAATATTTCTGTGACAAATATTTCACACGGTAGAAGCCGCGACAAAACCATCAAAATGGAATACAGTATAAGAAACTCCTTGTACTTCAACCAAATGTCTTATTTTACGACCAATCCAAAGTAAAGGTCATTTGCGCAAGGAGTCCTGCGACCCAGTTTCAAAGAAAAACTAGGTCTTGCTTTATTCTAGGCTTGCAGCTGAATTAGGGCAAGGGCTTTTTAATTTATACTTACTTCTTGTAACAACTAAGGTCAGAATCCTGATGGTAGACTTTATGAGTTGACTTAGGCGTATGACACGACGCGATCGTATGTTTGAATTGATACGAACTGAAGGAATTTATTTGCTGTTGATAGGTTACACTTTGAAGGTTGTAGTTGGCAAAGTAACACTCGTGATTGACTAAGGCTAAGTTGCACTACCTTTCTTTCATCGTAACTATAACAATAACCGGTGTTTCTTGTATGGAGTTTGACAGATTTTTGACGTTTGTTATAGTTAAAGTATGTTATAGTTAAAGTAAGATGGTGCAACTCAGCCTAATAGTTGAACTTCCATCTTATCTTGTCTGTCGCCATAACAACAATGTTAACAGCATTATTGTGTTCCGGCAGCTAGAGGTAAGATAGCCAGCTCCTCCGTGGTTGAGGATTCCGGGTGAAGCTCGCTTCCACCTTCGGCCTGATCGTCACTTACCATCAAGTGAGATACAGGCCAAGAGATTCCTCGTTGTGGATTAAAAAAAAACTTTTTTTTACATGATTTGTTTAACTTATTCATGACGCGAAAATTGTGACCATAGTCGGTTAAAGCTGAAGGGTTTTATAAAAACGCTGCGCTCTTTTGAATCGTATGCGTTAATGGGCATTAGGTTTTATTTTTAGGTAGGCAGTTGATATTTTGGTGGAACCCGTGATTTTCATTATTAAAACATTGACGTAAAACAATTTTCTATGCCTTTATCGTTTGGCAGCGGCCATTGAGCTTCTGAAAAGCTATTAAGTCGCCGATCGCCGATGATAAAAGAACCTACTCTTAATCGTATCGTAATGACTCAGTTCCAGAAATTACATTTATCTATGATCTTTCGAAATTGAGCGTGTTTTAATTCCGCAAACCATTAGTGGTAATCTAAATTGCGTGGTCGATGGTTGCGAGTCCACATGCCTCGTGGGCGATCCTGCTAGAACTGGGCTACGTCGCCTTGTACACAACTGTTGGTGAATGCCCGGACTTTTTTGTAGGTAAAAAATAGACCAGACTTACGTAGCTGCGTAGGCAGTAAAATGTGTTAATAAAGGCTAGTTAGACCGGTTAATTGTTTCGAATCTGTGACAATGATCTTGTAGATTACATTTTGGGACGTAACTGATACATTTATTCATACTACCTACACGCAATGGAGAACGTGATGCTTAGAGCCAATAAGATGGTCTGATGATGGATGGCTGACAACTTATTGACTAAAAAAGCTGCTGTATTCTCAATTAACGCGTTAAAGAATAAGTAATATCTAAACATATGGGTGATTTTTTTTCAATAAATAACGTTTTCAATTCAATTCTTTATTTCTCCATGTTGGTATATAAAGTTTACTTATTATGAATGAATGAATAGGTATAGCTAGGGTAGCTTTTTATGTACTGAGTGAGAATAACCTCTAAAAACAAAGATGAAAATATATTTTGCCCTACACTGTCAAACCTTACTTAGGTTTGACAGTGTAAGTAGGTACATCATACAAAAGCACTATCACCTTAACGTGAAATAGAGCCACTTTGACCCATATTTTTAGGGAAACGAGAAAATAATGGCGACACTACATTATCGCTACCTCTTTAGTAAAGTGAAATTCTCAGTGGGGATGTCAAAACGCTTGTTTGACAATATTTATAGGGCTCGCTATGAGTGGGTAGGCCGGCAAACAGAGGCGATAGCACATCAAGCTGAACTCTGTGGCATCTAAGTTGTCGTAATAAGAGCTATTTTCCAATAAAAATGTTAAACTGGCATGCTGTTGACTCTACATCATCCTGGGAGTANACCCTTGAGGTATTACCTATACGCCGAAAAAAGATTTGTTCAAATCGGTTCATAATTGGCGGAGTTATCGCGTAACAAACATAGAAAAAAAAAAACATACGGGTCGAATTGAGAACCTCCTCCTTTTTTGAAGTCGGTTGAAAATAGCTTTAATTGTGGATACATACTTAAACGAGCTTATCAGTAGAATAATCATCATCATCTCAGCCATAGGGCGTCCACTGCTGAACATAGGCCTCCCCCAATGCTTTCCATTAGGGGAGAAAAATTGCCCGTACCCCGTGCCGTGTGGGGACGGCCGTAAAGATTACAATTCCCCACCGCCAACAGGAGGCGTGTCGTAAGAGGCGACTTATTCCTGTAGCACGAGATGGGCAGCAGTGTCTGCGTGCGAAACTTATAAAAAACTGCGCTCGCCAACCCGCCTGCCAAGCGTGGCGAGAATATAATGGTAAAACTTAATTAAAATTCATCAATTTTACATAACTGTCAAGCTCAACTTGAAGTAAAGGGTTGATAAAACAGTTGTAATGACTCCAAAATAATTAAATCATAGTCTAAGCACTGGAAATACAGACGAAGGGGTTATCTTGTACCCACTTGAGGAATACAAAGTATGTATGTATTTCGATCTATTTTAATTACATTTCCCAAAAAATAACTAGATTTGTATGGTAGGTAATACCTACAGATACTCGGAATATTAGGTTGATTTTACAGTATAAGTTTTTACCAAGCGGTCTCTACAATCCGTTTTATTGGAGAGTAGTTCCAATGTGAACGCGTCTCAACTCTCAAGTAAGCAGGACCGAGACTGGTGAAACAAACAGTCATTACGCGGTAATACCACGCTTACAACCATGAATTACATATCAACCCCTAACACACTAAATATTTCTATTCAAATAAAACATTGCTGGCAAGTTCAATCAAATGCTTAAATCATTACATTTAACGATATCCATGGAACAGATTTTAGAAGCCGGCATCAATTTGTATCTATAATGGGACCACATATACTATATACCTTGACAAGCATGAAAACATCAGGTTGAAAACAGCTGAGAAACTATCCAAAGTGATGATAGCCTATAAAGAAACTCCTCGTTCAAAACTCTGACGAATCAATAACGAACAATAGATGATAATTTATGATATTAAAACATACACATCACCAGTCGGCCTAGCATGGGATGATATAGTTCACATTAAGTTTAACAGTCTCTAATATAAGGAAGTTATTAAGCTTGTCCGATAGTTTATACCTTCCTGTAACATATTTTACAACATAAATACCGTACATGTTTCTCATTTGATCGCATAGTTGGACAAACAGCGAAATTACTATACCTAGGTACATGTCGCAATTACAGGTTAAGTTTTGCAGTATAAAAAGTTTCAAAGCAGCAATAATTGTCACTTTATGTTACTAGCATCTTTTTAAAAGAAATCTCGTATCCCTGTTGGACTTCTAAAGCTGAGATGCACCACCTAACTTTAACGGTAACTATGACGATAACCGATGCATTTTGTATGGAGTTCGACCGATTTTTGACGTTTGTGTGTTTTATGGTTTAAGATTTTTATTTCTCACTAGAATCACAATTCACTTAGGTGGCGTACAAACTAAAAACATTCCCCTGCGACAAACTTAGCCTTTACTGGTTAAAATGTAGTTGGCAGTCAATCTATAAGTCCTGTGTTCTTAAAAATTTCAGCAATGGGAACGAGAGGGGATAATAAAGTTTTATGTTACTTCAATCAATAATCATTTAATTTTGTTGATAATCTCATGTTAGATGGGGACGGTTAACTTCAAATTAAACATATCGTTTTGATCTTAATTGCTTGGCAAACGTGTAAAGAGAAAAATGACACATCTCAATAAATTATGTTTTAGTCCAGTCAATGAATGCTTTAACGACGGTGTAGAGAGAAATCCGTTGAACACAATTTCTGACCTCGGGACTTTATTTAGACTAGTTAGGAGGTGAACATAGCAAAAGTCCCCGCCCTTAGCCCTTGAGCCGGCGGAGAGAGGGGGGTTTAAATATACTACTTTTCGGTTTTTCGCTTAATCCTCGGAAACTATGCGTCCTAGTGACATGACTGCTATGAACCAAAAAAAGCTTATTCAATTTGCTACAGGTGAGACAGTCAAGTTTTTCTATATCTTTTATAGTTTTCACGGCATCGTTACATTCCCTCTAATATGGTCGAGTGAAGCGATGGCTGGTTCACTCGTCATGTCTGTGAACAGGCGCTGCTTTCGGGGACTGGTCAATCCAAGTTATTCCAACTTATGTATGCGAGTCATTTCTACTAGTATTTGAGTATGTAATCTGTAAGTCTAGATATTAGCACGTCACTACCTTGTTTAATATGCCACGCAATTTTGTATACCCATTCTTATAAGATACACTATACAAGAATGCATGGTGGATTCGGTGAACTGCTCCTGGATCGAATGTACCTACTACTGCTATTTCTATTTATTTTTATTAACCGGCAGACAGTGGTGACTGAGTTTGTTGCGGCGCTTCTTCTCAGCACTTGCCAAATGTTGGTCTCGAAGCGCTGGTAGGGTAAAAAGATTATGAGACATGTAGAGGCTCCTTAAGAGCAAAATGACGATTTGTAAGAACTATTTATTAGTCTAAACAAATAAAGAAATTTTGACTTTGACTTTGACTACATAACTGTGTGCTCGGCGGGTTTGTTTGAAATTGTGGATTTGGCAACTAGTGACTACATTAAGTTGATGTAAAATGGAGGCCAAGTAGTTTTGAGGTAGAAGAACCAAACTAAATTTTATGGAAGCAATGGAAATTTTTAATTAAATGTTTTTTACACTGTGTAAACCTAATGAAATGACTAATTTTAAGTTTCAAGAACACCTCGGCTCTGGAGGTCTTGGGTTTATTTCTGAAGTATCTAAAATCAGTCAGTCATTTTGATTCCAGAAATTGTCTGGTTTGATAAGACATTGCAGGTTTGTATCAAGATAACTCCCGGAAAAGAAATTTGATAATCTGCTTCAGAAAGTTGAGAGACAAAGATAGAAAAAGCTCATTGTATAGGCTTTATCTACATAATAATATTTTTTATCAAACATTACGAAAACAGAAGCTCCACGAACCTTGAAATTCAACTCTCCTTTTCTACCTACAACATGAATACTAGCACTTGACGTAAGTGATTTTTTTATGGTGCAATCAACAGAATCTATGTCACATCCAATTGTAGAGTTACAGGAAGCCAAATCAATTAGATACCTACCTAAAGCCATTATTGTAATAGAGCACAAACGTTCATTTGTAAGTGACGCATTGTTAGACTTTGGCAATTTGAATTCGTAATGCAAATGAATTAAAGTAGGTATGTAGTATGTACAGACAAACGATCAGATTGTATACCTACTGACTTCTCTAATTTAGTTAATTAGACTGGACATTGACTTAAGTCTAAGACTAACGCCCGTATTCACAAACATTACTATGAGGTCTCACAGTGCGCGTGGACGCACAGGGTGACACACGAACCAATCACAGAGCTCTATTTAACGCTGTGCGTTCGATTTTCTGCTTCACTTAAGCAAGTATCGTTTGTGAATACGGCCATAAGTCTGTAATCATAACAACAATGTTAACAGCATTGTCGTGTTCCGGCAGTTAGAGGTAAGATAGCCAGTTCCTCCGTGGTTGAGGATTCCGGGTGAAGCTCGCTTCCACCTTCGGCTTGATCATTATTTACCATCAGGTGTGATACAGGCCTAGAGCTTCCTCGTTGTGGATAAAAAAAAGTTATGAATAGGTAATATAGAATGTTAGTTAGTTAGTTATTAAAAAATTATAGACAAATTGTTCAAGTGTGGGCAGCGCAAGAACGGTCGTTGGCTCACAGAGGACACCGTCAGGTTGTAGAATGTACCTAGGCCCTCTGTCCTACTAGCAAGGAGAGTCCCTCATAGCTGTGTCAAACACCCCCGCCGCTGGTTATGTAGTACGCATTTTTTTTTAATTTACTTACTGATGAGAAAAAAGCTATGTCAGTCGTTGTGGAAATACTTGGGAAATACTTACCCAGCAATGGACGTTTTTTGACTAAAACATCATCATCATCATCATCATTTCAGCCATAGGACGTCCACTGATGAACAGTGAACATAGGCCTCCCCTAATGCTCTCCACGTTGATCGATTGGTAGCGGCCTGCGTCCAGCGCTTCCCTGCTACCTTTACGATGTCGTCGCTGCGTTTTTGGTACGCGGCCTCCGAACCTTGCTGCCCCATCGGCTAAAACATAAACGAGTCAAAATGCACTGTAAATTGACTATGGTGAGAATAAAAGTTATTTATTATTTATTGAGAATAGTAGAATAGTAGTCAGAATAATATTTTTACAGAGGCTTCCTTTGGAGATTCTCGTCCTTTGATTAGGTAAGTATTTGATTAATGATTTAAGTCCACACTTAACATCTACAAGAAAACTTTCACTTTACAATGACTGAATCTTCCCTTTGATACTCGAATGCATTTAATTTGACTGCATCTTTTCTTCCACTCAAAGCATTTCATCTCAATGTTAGCTTTCCTAATCACAAAAAATCAAAAGGAACGCCAATAATGAAAACATACCATTTAGAGTCAAATTACTCATTATTATCGCTGATAAATCGGCGGCCATTAAAGAGTGCGTTGGACGTGCGCTGTGCGCAGGCGCCGACTGAATAGGTGATAAAATTATTAATTATAATTATTGAGCTAAGCGCAAGCTTGATTAATGGCCGCCCGATAACGGCCGGTTAACTTGGATGCGGCGGATGGCTTCATGAGAGATGGCACTAGTCACAGAGCATGGAATCGTTTCCATGACGACGATTCCATGCTCTGTGGCACTAGTCTAATAAATGTTGTTTTTTTATCATGTCAATGTAATGTCTAGGTGCTACGAGTTATGTAGGCCGTCATTTCCCTTCAAGTTACAATAAATCTACGTGCGTAATAATACTGAAAATTAATATAGGACTAATTTGTTTGTAATTTTGATTTTGGTTATCAGCAAAATGTTTAAAAATCTAATATTTTAATTCCAATAATACTAATAAAACAAAAGCTCGTTATCTTTTTTTTTAATAAAATCAAGTAATGAGAATTTTGACAGGCATTGTCAAGGTTTGCACGGGACGATGGCATATCAAGCTCAAGCTGTATCTTTTGTTATTACAATAATTTGATTTTGCTAGAAAATTAGCACCTGGAATGTACCCTGCGATTGCAACTGGCATTAAAGTCCAGTATCGAAACTACTAATTTGATGTTCATACAGCTTTCTTGCATGAACCCATCTACCATAGTCCGAAGAAGATAATAGTGTTAATTTGGTAAACATCAGCAATGGTAATAGCTACAAAGGATAAAACGTGCTCTTGCGTTGGATTTAAATTAATAAAATGGTTATAATTCTCCCTCTTTGTAAGTGCAATAGGATATAATTTCTAAGTTATTAGTCAGAATGCATTTCAACATTAATCAAAACTCGTGGCTTCGCATAGGTATTTACAAAAAATATAGAAAAAAAATAGAATTCTAATGGTGAAAGATTTCAAATCTGTCTAATCTGTCTTGTAGTTTCGGAGCCTATTTAATCCCAACTAATATTATAAATGCGAAAGTAACTCTGTCTGTCTGTCTGTCTGTCTGTCTGTCTGTTCTTTCCCGCTTAAACCTCGCAACCGATTTTGATGAAATTTGGCATAGAGATAGTTTGAGTCCCGGGAAAGAACATAGGATAGTTTTTATCCCGGTTTTTGAAACAGGGACGCGCGCGATAAAGTTTTTCTGTGACAGACAAAATTCCACGCGGGCGAAGCCGCGGGCGGAAAGCTAGTACAAACATATAAAAACACAAATCTTTTCACTCTATCGCGCCTTTTAAAGGTACAATCATTTTATCTTTATATCCCTAGAATGAGAGATGATGGGTTTCCCCATAAAACACTGTCGAGTACTTTAAAATCCCCTTTTGCGATAGAAGAACTATGTCCATTTCCTAGGCCCCATTTATGTCATAACCAACCATAATCATAAAACTGTAATTTAGGCGTTAAAGATTAAAAGAAAGATTCAAGTACTTAGATAAGTACACATTTTTACTATTTTATTAAAAAATACTAGTGACCCACCCCGGCTTCGCACGGGTTCAATGTATTAAACCTTTCTCTATTGCTGAAAACTGCATAAAAATTCGTTGAGTACCTAGTTTAAAAGATGTAAGCAAACAGACAGCGGAAGCTACTTTATTTATACTTCGTTCGTTCGCGTTCGTTCGTTCGTTTCAGCCGAAAGACGTCCACTATTGCACAAAGGCCTCCCCCAAAGATTTCCACAAAGACCGGTCCTGCGCCGCTCGTATCCAGGCACCTCCCGCGACCTTTAGTAGATCGTCGGTCCACCTAGTGGGAGGCTTGCCCACTCAAGAACTTTCCTGCCCCAGCGGCCATCAGCTCTACGAGCTATATTTATACTATGTAAAGATAAAAGAAACTGCCGGTTTCTGTCCACGGCACAATTTTATTAACATAAAAAAATATTGACTGCCTACTCTGTTCACGGCAAACTCAGTACCAGTAGATATAAAAAATATTTTCTTGTTTGTATGTCCTACGTTTGGATAGTTTAGCATAGCAATAATATCATGTATCATGTATTCGTATGCAAGTAAGTATCTCTTATAATATTCACATTAGTGTCACGGTAACCTTTGCCAAGGAATAAAATTGCATTCGACGCGGTTATGGCGGTTGTGCCATCATAACTCCTAAATTATAATTTCTCCAGTGACATTAAAATGGCGGCGTCTTAGGGTCATGCCATCTTAGGGAACAGTTTAGATCGTATTATTTTATGATTAGGAATTAGTTTAAGTTGTAAAAATATAGTTTAGGAGTTAAAATGTCATTGCATGGAAAGCTATATAAGACTGATTTAGTAGAGACAGAAAAAGTTTATACAAAAATTGGATTGTACCATTTTCAGTAATTTTTTTACATTCAAAAGGTGGCACATATTATTATTAGGACATTTGTTGTGTAGCATTTATGTACGTACAAGTTGGAAAGATTTCTGATCTATCAAAAGTTTTAGACTCGTCATTTGTGCTTTATGCTCGTGCTCAATAGCTAAATGAATGCTTCTTGTTACTTTTAGAGCTAAGTAGGTATTTGTCAAAGCACCAAAGCATTGTCAAAAGTTTACCTTGCTAGACTAGACATTTTACCATAACATTTTAGTCTTTGGTTCGCCTTAAACTCGATTTTCCACTAATGGCACGGGGCTCAAAATATGGCGTGTTAAACATTCCTCCATTTCTTGTCACTTATTATACCCAACCGTATCTTCCTTTTCATGTAGATTGATTCTATAAACATAAAATTTAATCTTCTCGAATACGGAGCGAACTCGAGCCAGAAACGTTAGCATACATTAGCATTAAGTCGATTGCTTCCTAAATCCGCGTGTGACAGCCCTGTTGGATGCAAATAAATTTAATAATAACAATAAAACTTGGAGTATTGACTTCTAAGGTCAGTTCTGTGTTAATATATCTAATATCGTGCCCGCTGTGGGTGGTCGGTTCAAAAATATCAAGCAATATTGTATTGTGGTGGTTCAAAGTTTAAAGATGCGATATTGTGCATTAGTATTCCCCACTGTGTTTATTTCGACATCTGTCGAAGTAAATTAGCAAAATTTGTAAATACAGATTACGAAGATAATGTATTGTGCTAGTGTATCTTTTGCAATCGATTTGTTGTTTGCTGCTATAGTACCCGCAGGCTACAGACTTTTTGTCGGTCGATAGTTTGTTCTGGGTGTTAATCATTATTACAAATAAAGTACGCACATCACATTGATTTGTTATCAGCAAATTCTAAATCTCCTTCTATAAAAGCAAAAGGTCACTGACTCACTCACTCATCACGAAATCTCAAAAACTACAAGTGCTAGGAATCTCAATATGCTCACTAAGACGGAATTTTACGAAACTTTACCCTAAGGTCGTAAAACGGGATCCACGACAATATATAATAGCAGCCTACCAAAATATCGGCTGATGTGGTTTGCGGGGACTCTAACAAATATCAGACTACAGGATTTTATTAATACTTAAATTCGTAACATTCGTTTATGAAATAGGCAAAGCTTTAATGATGAAGCAAAACAATAAGGAAGAGCTAGAGCGACGTGTGTCCGATGCGAATTATATTGGGACGTCGCTCAAGACGATTCAGTTGAGGAGCCAATGGGCCGTGCGAATATCGCGGTTATATTGGCCACGACCAATCATAGGCCACCAAAACGTACAACTAGAGTGATTGACAATGAATATAATTTATTGGTGATAATCAATCAAAGCATATGGGACGAAGCGGCAGTCATCTGGTATTATTTGTCATACCAGCCTCTAGATTTTTGCACAAGACAGCACATCAAACTCTACATATTTGTTGAAAAATAGCACTTATCACAACTACCTAAATTCTATAAAACTGTTTCAAGGATTTGGCGTCGTCAGTACAATCCATCGGAGAGACGATATAGATAATTCAGAATTTCTTTTGCTTCTACTCAATAACTACATATTCCCTGAAACTTATTCCGTGAAAAATTCAAGAAGAAGAATCTCTTTGACTACCTTTATAAGTTAGTTAGCAGGAAGGCGCTGGATGCAAGCCGCTACCAACCGGGCGGTGTGGAAATCGGCAGTGGACGTCCTGTGGTTGAAATGATGATGATGATGTTAAAATATCCCGTTGACATACAGACAACGGAAGGTTAGTCACAAGACCTTAAAGGCGGACCTTTTGATAAGGCGCTATAAAAAAGAATTACAAAGGCAACGCTAAATTATGGTCCCGTTTATCCATGTTCTTGTAAAAGCAATAAACCCAACCAAAAAATAGTCACAACAAAGGCTACAAATAAATCTATGGCTAACATAAACGAACAAACTACAAAATTGGTGGACTAACAAATCATTAACGTTTTATTAGAACGTTGACATTCAAATCGTTGGGTCATCGACTCTTCAGTTCTACACTTACTGAATCGTGCAAAAAGTTTTTCAAATATTTACCGTGTGACTCAGACCACTCAGGCCTACATGACAAGGACAATCGTACCGTGGTTAATGTGGTGGTCTCTTTGTATGTTGGTGATTTTACACAGTTAATATAATACGTGCTTAGTGTAAACTAGCTACTACTTTAAGCTGTATCTGAAATTGTAGAAGCTGACACTTAGTAGCCACATGCTCAGTGTAGAATGTAGAGTTCTTCAGATCAATATTTCATGTTTCAAATACCTACTGTGTCCTAAAATAAAATCTGCTGTTGTGTTANGGCCATAAGGCACGCCTTCTGGCCAATCACAGCACTTTTAAGCCGGTTGCACATGTTGTCGTAGACTCTCAGTCGCTTTGTTTTTACACAGTTGAATGTGTGTGTGGGAGCTGTGGTGGGGGAAATGTGGGGACACTGGTTCTCGTTGTAGTTACGCGCGACTTCATATCTATTCTCTTTCTATGATCTGAGGCTGCTATAGTACCCGCAGGCTACAGACTTTTTGTCGGTCGATAGTTTGATCTGGCTGTTAATCATTATCAGAAATAAAATACGCACATTACACTAATTTGTTAACGGCCAATTCTAAATCTCTCTCTATAAAAACGAAAGGTCACTAACTCACTCACATCACAAAATCTCGGAAACTACAAGTGCTAGGAATTTCAGCTTTTGCATGAGAACCCCTTTTAGAACGTAGATGCTCACTAAGACGGGATTTTACGAAACTCTACCCTAAGATTGTAAAACGGGATCCACGACAATATAGCAGCCTACCAAAATATCGGCTGATTTTGTGGTTTGTGGGGACTCTAACAAAAATAAGACTATAAAGTTTTATTGCTACTTGAATTCGTAACATTTGTTCAATATTGAAATAGGCATAGTTCTAATGATGAAGCAAAACAATAAGGAAGAGCTAGCGACGTGTGTCCGATGCGAATTATATTGGGACGTCGCTCAAGACGATTCAGTTGAGGAGCCAATGGGCCGTGCGAATATCGCGGTTATATTGGCCACGACCAATCATAGGCCACCAAAACGTACAACTAGAGTGATTGACAGCGAAAATAATTTATTGGTGATAATCAATCAAAGCATATGAGACGAAGCGGCAGTCATCTGGTATTATTTGTCATACCAGTCTCTAGATTTTTGCACAAGACAGCACATCAAACTCTACATATTTGTTGAAAAAGTGTCACTTAATCACAACTACCTAAATTATATAAAGCTGTGAAAGATTTGGCGTCGTCAGTATAATCCATCAGAGAGAGGATCTAGTTTTTTTTTGCGTCTACTCAATAACTACCTATTCCATGAAATACAGCATATTCCTTGAATTCAACATATTCCCTGAAACTTATTCCGTCAAAAATTCATCTTCATGAGATAATCTCTTCGACCGACCTTTTAAAGGTAGCCGGTAGACGCTGGATGCAGGCCGCTACCAACCGGGCGGTATGGAAATCGGCAGTGGACGTCCTGTGGCTGAAATGATGATGATGATGTTAAAATATCCCGTTGACATACAGACAACGGAAGCTTAGTCACAAGACCTTACAGGCACCTTTTGGTAAGGCGCTATAAAAAGAATTACAAAGACAACGCTAAATTATGGTCCCATTTATCCATGTTCTTGTAAAAACAAAAAATACTCACAACAAAGGCTACAAATAAATATATGGCTAACATAAACGAACAAACTACAAAATTGGTGGACTAACAAATCATTAACGTTTTATTAGAACGTTGACATATCAAATCGTTGGGTCATCGACTTCACAGTTCTACACTTACTGAATCGTGCAAAAAGTTTTTCAAATATTTACCGTGTGACTCAGACTACTCAGGCCTACATGACAAGGACAATCGTACCGTGGTTAATGTGGTAGTTTCTTTGTATGTTGGTGATTTTACATAGTTAATATAATACGTGCTTAGTGTAAACTAGCTACTACTTTAAGCTGTATCTAAAAAAAGAGTAGAAGCTGACACTTAGCAGCCACATGCTCAGTGTAGAATGTAGAGTTCTTCAGATCAATATTTCATGTTTCAAATACCTACTGTGTCCTAAAATAAAAATCTGGTTTTGTGTTATAGGTTTTACATTATTGTAATCTTACTAGATAAAAATAAAAGTTTTAAGTATGAAATTATGGTCGTAGGCAAGATAGTCTCTTTCAAACCGCTATCAGTTTTCAGCTTAAATAGGTAGACATATTTTTTTAGTGAAGAAAACAAGCAAGCTTATAATCAGAAATCTTAGGACAAATGGAGAGAAGACAACAAGAAGGTCCTACGAAGAAGAGTTCAGAACTTTCTATTAAAACGTATCAGCACTTTATTCAAGGAGTTTCCCTTCAGGATCGAATCAGAAATTAGGAGATCCGCAGGAAAACCAAAGTAAGTGACCGACATAGCCCGCAGAATTGCTAAAATAAAGTGGCAGTGGACGGGGCACATAGTTCGTAGAGCTGATGACCGTTGGGGCAGATTTTCCCGAGTACCGACCACACGGTCCGGAAGACGTAGCGTGGGCTGGCTCCCCACTAGGTGGACCGACGATATGGCGAANCTGGCGAAGGTTACTGGAAGAGCCTGGATGCCGGAAGAAATGGTGGCCTTTTTCCAGCAGTGGACGTCATTTGGCTGAAACGAATAAACGAATGAACTTAATTCACACTTATTTTAATTACAACATTAAAATCCAAATGCGTTTGATAATGCCATTCAGTGTCAACAGACGACGTTCTTAGTTTAAGTGTAACCCACATTTAAAACAAACATACAAATGAATTCATTCCTTTCCTGTGTTATACACCACGGTAGCAACTAGAGGAGTTGGGGAAAATTAAACACCGATTTGTTCTAGAATTTATTATTGCAATATTTTTTCATTTTTGCTAAACATTTTTTCTTCAACTTTCCAATTACAATTACAGTTTGACCAGATCACAGTTTCAAATAATCGTAGTCTCTTTAAAACTTAAAAGGATCCGAAAATGCATTAATTTGAGTATCTTAACTCGATAATAACATGTTAATTCAATACTCTGTTTAAATTTTCAATTAAATTTTGAGCTACTAACTGAACTGTAAAAAAACAATATTTATTTATTTAATAGGACAACTAACAAGACATACACTAGAAGACAATCAATATTTACAACGTATCATGACAATGCAAGAGCATTATAGATTTGATGCTACAAAGAATTAAATATAGGCTTTTTGATGCTTTCAAAGCACTTCAAAAAGCATTACAAAGCTGGCAAAAATTGTGCTATCAAAATTTTAATGAACAAAAACCACGAAAGAGAGCCCATTCTCGTTTCGTACTCAACCACAGCTTCCATTTCAGCCCGGTCTCCCCTGCATAATTCATGCATAGCAAGCCCCACAGTGGAAGCGTGGCGAATGTATTGTTGTGACTACTGTGCGCTCGTACCGGTACTCGCGTCAACACTAACTATAGTCTAATCCGTCTGCGGTTAACTTAACTCTTTGGAAGGCAAGCTAGTTAAGACTTAAATCTAGGTACCTAAATAAAACTAAATAATACCCGTATTCACAAACGATGCTTGCTTAAGTGAAGCAGCAAATCGAACTCACAGCGTTGAATAGAGCTCTGCGATTGGTTCGTGTGTCACCCTGTGCGTCCACGCGCACTGTGAGACCTCATAGTAATGTTTGTGAATATGGGCGTAACTGTTTACGTTATGCCGTAGCTTGAGAACGCCTTTGACGATTTCATTCATCAAAAAAAATTTGGAGATTAGTTTTTAAAATGTCATCTCTACTCCATCATTTGATTTATCAGTAACATGAGTTCAGTAACAAAGAACAGTTTAATGGAATATCGAGTGAAGAACAGCCAAAACATTTATATAAAAAAAGAAAGCAGTATTTCGTACACACTCAAACCATTATTAATAATACAAACTCTGCCTGTACTGAAACTGAAACGATCGGATCGGATTTTAAATATAAAAACATAATTATTTAATTATAAAAACAGTTGGGTAAAAGGCAAGTTCTCGAACGAACTAATTAAGATAGTTACTATACTTTCTTCAGAAAATATTATAGAATCTCTTAATAACAATAGCCAACAAATACTTACCGTAAGATGAAAGTTAAACGTCTTTAGAGTCAGGTTAGGTTAGTTCGCGCCATTTGAAACTTCCCTTAAAGATACAGTGATGCAATTATGCAGGTTTCGGTATTAAAGCATTCAGAAACCAGATTTGGTGTGGCTGTTATCTCTCAGTCTATGCCTGCAGTGACAAAGAGACAGTTTATAGGGCTTTGTGGCGCAACCCGGGTGCGTCGGACTAAATAGGGCATGGCGTGGCGTACATGGCGTAAACAGTGTGTAACATGAAGATGCTATTTAGTTATGAACTGCAGGCAAAATAGACTGGCAAGGGCATTTTATTTGTCTAGCTTAACACATTTGTTAAGTTTTTTGCTCACAAAAACTGAACTCGAAGGACTAACAAACATTTTTGTTACTCGAAGGAGTAACAACTACTGATCAGATTTAAATGAAACAATACAACGCTATTGTTCTGATGTAGAACATAAATTAGGCTACATTTTATAAAATCTATATTAGTAAAATGTGAAAAGACTGTGAATCTTAAATACCGACATAAGAGAACCCCGATTCACTCTGCTCCTAAAAAACGTTATTCCTATGTAACATACACGTTAGCACGCTATCCCGAATTACTCAAACAAACTTAAAAGCAAATAAAATAAATAAGATTTGGCCAACTTAAAAGGGTTACTTTAGCCCCAAAGGGAAAAGGTTAAATTATTGTTGAGCTGTGTTTAAAAATACCATCAAGTTGTTGACCCATCATTGTCATGTTACGCTGTCAGTTAGCTGACCCAGACAACTAACTATATCAATGAGTCAAGAATCAAGATGTCAATCATGTAACACATGTCAATGTTGCTGTCCATACGCATTAGAGAAGCAGACCATTTCATTGAAAAATCGTACAAAAGGTACTATAGGTTTAGCGCTAAACTCAATCAGTTCCTGAGGTATGGGAGCGGCACGGAAGGGTATTTTTGGGACATCAAACGTCAACGAGACTTCAGATTTCTTTTATAGACCTAATATATTGAACTGTCATATCCGTGACATTGACAGCGCGGCTGAACCATTTAAGAACCTAGTAAGGGACACTTTTTCAGATTTTCGTTTTTTGTCATAAATCACCTTAGAATTAAGGTCTCCACAGGATGTGAAGACAGAAATCGCTCTATTACACTTAACACCGGAGAAACGCGTTGCTAAAAACCTAGTAAGTCCAATTCAAATCTGCAAAAACCATTATCAAAACCTAGCAAGTTACAATGACCATTTAAAACCTAGTAAGTGCATGGACTTACTAGGTTTCAAAATGGTCAATGTGACTTACTAGAGGTAAAATGCTACTGTAATTTAAATATTATTTCGAGTTCTGTTGGCTGACACTCGATAACCATATCAAAATCTGGGGACTACATGAGTACTGATTCATATTCGATTTTGATTTTGAGTTTTACGCGCCGCTACCGCCGCCGCCCCGCTGCCCGCTAAATTCAAGGCTGAGGCCTAAGGGCTCCTGCACACAACGCCGCCACCGCGCCGCCGCCGCGCCGTCAAAGCATAATTTCGCGCGCGGCGCGGCAGCGGTGTTCACGCGGCGCGTATAAACAGTGCAAAGGCGCGGCGACGCCGGCGCGGCGGCGGCGCGGTAGCGGCGTCGTGTGCAGGAGCGCTTACGAAAGTTTTCCAAAATTTTGATGTATGTTGACCGAATGTTGTAAACGTCAAGGGAATCACATGTACGATAAAATTTATAAAAGATAGTAAATTTTAAAATAAATTGCACTAAATTTCCTTTAAATTGCAATAGCTAAAGTTCTACAAAAATGTACAGTTTTCGTTTCCTTGAATTTTCAAAAGTCAATTCTCTTCTGAGCCACCCTGTAAAACAATATACACGAAGTTATGGAGAGATGGTGCTCGTGCTAGGCTCCGAAGATCTTGTGTTACGAGTTTTTTATTTTATTTTTATTGAAACGCTATTGGAATATTTTAATTTAAATTTTTTAAAATTCATGATAACATAAGTACCTAAGTGTCCTAAGTATATATTACAGTGCGTTTATTAATCGTTTATTTATATATGGATTGTGTATACGTATAATTATAATTTTTTTTCCTGTAAAAAAAATTTGCTAAATTTGCCGCCCCTCTAAATCTGCCGCCCTAGGCACTGGCCTACTTGGCCTATTGGTAAATCCGCCACTGTTTTACACAGTAAAAAATGCATCTTGTTAAAACAAGTAGAAGACGTGAAACTTTGTGATGACGGATGAATGTTTATCACTCAGAACAGTAGGAAACCTTTATGTGTAAGCTGTCCTTATTCCTCTTGCCCTATTTGAAATCCTGTGTAGTTAGCTTATACATAGCTTGAAATCCAAAAAAAAACACAACCTAAGGGCTAAGAGTTTAACTGTGTTTAAAATACCGCCAAGTGACGACCAATCATTGTCATGTTACGCTGTCAGTTAGCTGACCCATACAGCTAACTATATCAATGAGTCAAGATGTCAATCATTTATCACATGTCAATGTTGTTGTCCTTACGCATTAGAGAAGCAGACCATTTCATTGAAAAATCGTACAAAAGGTACTATTGGCTCTGTGCACGATTACAGCGCCAACTAGCGTCCACAACTTTGTGGGCTCTGTCACATTGACATTTATAGGTCGTATATTTGTGAAAAAATATCGAAATGAAAAAATAACAAATATTTTCGACTAATAAATTGTTGTGATACCACGATTTGGGAAAAAAGATTTTGAAATCATTTTGGTCATTCAAATCAAATGAGGTAAGTCCAAAAAGTGTGTTTAATTTTGATTGTGTCAGGGTTTGTTTACTTCATTTATAGTTGTAGTTTTACAGTAAAACAAAAAGAAAAAGCTACTTTAACGGTTTCATTAATAACAGTAAATATATTTAAATGTTCCTGTATAGCTAGTAATAAATTAAATATCGTTTTCAGATCGAAATGAGTATTGTTTTGAAGACGTTGTTAGGGTTTGTGAGTGTTACAATATCAAATTCCAACCACAAACCGTATTTAAAGGAAAGTTGTTGGTATTGGCTGGACAAGTCCGAGATGTAGAAGAATTAAGAACAAAACAAGGGCAGAGTTCAATAATTCACGCTCTCATCATAAGGCAAACATCTTTGCACAACAACTACTGTGACTCATTTTTTTACTACCACGTTGTATAGTCTAGTTATTTCCAAATTGTAAACGGCTATTAAACCAGCCCTATCGAAATACAGTCCACTCTTTTATTTCAGTTCCCAGTAGGACCCTTTTCATGCGATTAATTAATGATATTAAAATGTAATAAGTAGTATCGCTTTGCCATTGACAGATACATCTGATGACAGAGCTTACATTATTTCTACTTTTGACCACCATGAGCGCTGCGATAGATTATGTTACCCCCACCTAGTACTTCGCACCCAGCGAATAGATCTAGTTCTTAACTCAGTCAGCGCTTGAGCTATGGGTTTGGAACGGGAGGGTGTTTTTGGGACGTCAAACGTCAACGAGACTTCAGATTTCTTTTATAGACCTAATATACTGAACTGTCCTATCCGTGTCCTATCAGCGGGGCGCCACCGTCAATACCGGATCGCTGGTTCCGATTTTTCCCATGTTAGAAACTATATTGTCGGCCGTTTGGTGTAGTGGTTCGAAACGTACTACTATTACGGAGGTAGCGGGTTCGATTCCCGCACAGTACAAACATTTGTGTGCATGAACACATTTGTTTGTATTGGACTGGGTGTTTTTTATGTATAACTAGCTTTCCGCTCGCGGCTTCGCCCGCGTGGAATTTCGTTTGTTAAATTTTTCTGAATTTTCTTTGATAAACCTCACGGAGCCCGAGACCTTTCCAACGAATGCAAAATCGTGGAAATCGGTTCGTGCGTTCTGGAGTTATAGCGTCAGGAAGGAAAACCCGACTTATTTTTATACATATAGTAGATCTTAAGTACCTAATGTATTTACAAAAAAAAAGTATTTAAGTATGTTTATATCCGTTGTCTAGTACCCATAGTACAAGCTTTGCTTAGTTTGGGACTAGAAGCGCAGTGTAAAATGTCCAAGGATATTTAAAATAAAAAATAGTTGAACGATGGTGGCGCCCCCCTGTCAATGAGTTTGGTGGGACAGTTCAGTTTAGGTCATCTATAGATTTGTATGTTCTGTCACGTCATAATATTATGCCAGTGTCACCCCTCCCGTGCCGCCAGGCACTGTGTTAAGTGATAGACCTATAGTATTACAAGGGATTACAACATTGACAAATGGCGAATGTCATCACAGCAAAACAAAATACATTTCCATCATTTCTTAGCTTATTACGACTATTATAGACAGGACAAAACATTTAACCGCACGTGCCGAGGTCTCATTCAAATGTCAACATAGTTGTTAAGCAGCTTAAGTGTGAACCGCCGTAGTGTGTGGAATCACAATGTAAAGACGGCTTAAGGAAAGCGTCTAAAACAGTTTGATTTATTACTTGATACAAATATTTTAACGTCTCTATCAGCACGCCATAAGGTTCAAATTGAATCGGGTTTGGCACCGTTTAGCTACTTGCGTAATTTTCAAGCGATATTTGATTACCCAGGATGTTAGAGATGACCTTAAACTCGCCAAAGTAAAAATTAATGGGAAATCAATTTGTCAGTCTTCCAAAATGTTGTAAATATGCTAATCCTAATCAATAGGTCATGTGCGTACAATTATTTATCTTTTATCAAGAATATTACTAGCTGTGCCCCGCTGTGTTACCCACGGTAAAACGTAGCCTATATGTTAATCCAGGGTGTCAGCTAACTTCATACCAAATTTTATTAACCCATTTAGACCGATAATTATTTTTGTAAATAAAAATCGATTTTTCAGCAAAATCTTACAAAGGGAAGCCTAAAAATCATGAAAAAAATATTAAAAAAAATAATCTATAAATAGGGGGCCGTGGGGAGCCCGTACCATATAGGGTACAGTAGGTCTATAAGCAAGCAACACATAGTCGTTGTTCGAAGAAGATTTTAATTTATTTTTGTATGATATAAAATAAAAATAAAATCACATAATCACTAGTATCACACTTGGCATATCTTGTATGACGTTTTCTGTGATACTAACCACATTTGGTTCTTTTTTCCTACCTTCTCCGAAGTTAGTGAGGATAGCTGAAGAAGACCTGGCTTCTTCTGATTTGTTACGTTTAGTGCTATCCATAATCGCATTTAGCAACACGACGATGGAAATTTAGCAAATCCATCGAAAAAAACTCTGAGGGTTATTATTTACATTGACACTATCTTTATCGCCTAAATCTTTGTCAGTCTGATCATCATTAGCAGTCATTTGACAAGACAGCAGTAGAAAAATACCAAGATTGCTTTATGTTTACTGAAATTATCAAATTTTTCATGAGTTGTGGCAATATAGTGAAGCATCAATAGCCTAAAACAAATAAAAATTAATATTAAAAATTGCATGATTTACTCATGCATAGACCTACTGTACCTTATACGGTACACCTATTTTAGACTGGAATAAACCGTATAAAAATAATCTCAATAATATTTTTTTTGTAGTCATGATATCTATTGTACTCTATTTTTAAAATAAAATTGATAAATAACATAATTTACCATGAATAATAAGAAATTATACCTTCCTAAATATATTGTAAATATTTTTTTTTTGTTTTCTGTCAAGGAATTTCATAAATATTTCCGAAACCACTTGTTAAAACATGTTTTTAAATATTTTTATGTAAAATAATCACTTTAAGCTTACTTTCACAATCATTTTTACAAATTAACAACAGTTTGGTACTTCGAAATATTTTCAAAAAGATACCGTACCACATAGGGTACGGTAGGGCTAAATGGGTTAAAATCGCTTTAGCCGTTTAGACGTGAAGAAGTACCTAACAAGCATACACACTCACAATCTTTTGCCTTTATAATATTAGTGTAAAGTGTGATTTCAATTTCTGGGCCCGCATAACATAAAATATAGTAGGTATACCTACTTACTAAATCATTTTCAAATTACAAAGACCCTATGTGATAGCTTCTAAAAATGCAGTCTTCTAGCTCTACATTTTAGCTTTCCATAGATATTTGGCAGTTCCATATTATCTATTATCAAAATAAACTAAATTAATTCGAGTTGACTCGATAAGGGAAAATTTTACTTACATAAAGAGCTAAGGACCGAAAATAATCAATGCAAATCTATTGTACGAGTGTGGTTATTACGCAACAATTGTTTTCAATGTTGCAGTCAAATCAATTCTATCGGTCGTAGAAATTCTATTTGAAGGCAGGTAACCGGCTGAACCATCGGCCATAGAACAAAATAAATCATGTAAACATCGATTCGGTGCGTAAACACCACGGAATTTACGAGCTACCGTCGCCTGCGTACGCGCAAACTGCGTTCATACTGCTGACACTAACCATGTTGATAATAATAATTATGTGATTACAAAAATATAAATAGCTTTAGTTATTAATTTTTTTTAGAGATTAGAGTCGCTTCTCAAACTAAATTATAAATAACTTGAAAAAATCTAACTGCCTAAGGCAGGAATTGAACCCACGACCTTTCGTTACCGGGCGACTGAAGATTTTCTATTTGAACTACTTTGGCACTGGATGAACCCGTCGAAATTTTCAAGTGCAATACGCTGCAAAATAGCTTTGTGGATGTACTACCTAAACGAGCTTATCAGTAATAATGGTAAAAGTTTATTAAACAGCATCAATTTTACATAACTGTCAAGCTTAACTTGAAGTAAAGGGTTGAAACAACAGTTGTAATAACTCCAAAATAATAGTCTAAGCACTGGAAATGCAGATGAAGGGGTTATCTTGTACCCACTTGAGGAATACAAAGTATGTAGGTATTTCGATCGATTTTATTTAAGCCCAAAAAATAACTAGATTTTTATTGTAATACCTGCAGGTATTCGGGATGTTGGGCTGATTTTACAGTTTAAAGTTTTTACCAAGCGGTCTCTACAATCCGTTTTATTGGAGAGTACCAAACCAATTCCAATGTGAACGCGTCTCAACTCTCAAGTAAGCAGGACCGAGACTGGTGAAACAAACAGTCATTACGCGGTAATACCACGCTTACAACCATGAATTACATATCAACCCCCACCACACTAAATATTTCTATTCACATAAAACATTGGTGGCAAGTTCAATCAAATGCTTAAATCATTACATATAACGACATCCATGGATCAGATTTTAAGAGCCGCCATTTATGCATCTATAACGGGACCACATATACCTTGACAAGCATGAAAACATCAGGTTGAATCAAACTTAAAATTGAGAAACAAACAGCTGGAAAACTCTACCTAAAGTGATGATAACCTAACTCACTAAGTGATGATAAGAAACTCCTCGTTCAAAGCTCTGACGAATTAATAACGAACGATAGATGATAATTTATGATATTAAAACATACACATCACCAGCCGTCCTAGCATGGGATGATATAGTTCACATTAAGTTTAACAGTCTCTAATATAAGGAAGTTATTAAGCTTGTCCGATAGTTTATACCTTCCTGTAACATATTTTACAACATAAATACCGTACATGTTTCTCATTTGATCGCATAGTTGGACAAACAGCGAAATGACTATACCTACATGTCGCAATTACAGGTTAAGTTTTGCAGTATAAAAAGTTTAAGAGTAGGCGCACACCGTTGATTTTTAGTTGGCCGATAGTTGTGCCCGATTTCAAATTGTATGAAGAATCGGTCAAATCGAATCGGCGTAGTGTGCGCACTCCCATAAATGCCCATACTGATCAACAGCCCGACTAAACTATCGGCCGACGAAAAATCAACGGTGTGCGCCTACTCTCAAAGCAGCAATTTAAACGTCATAATTGTCATTTTCTGTACTACTAGCATCTTTTTAAAAGAAATCTCGTATCCCTGTTGGACTTCTAAAGCTGAGATGCACCACCTAACTTTAACGGTAACTATGACGATAACCGATGCATTTTGTATGGAGTTCGACCGATTTTTGACGTTTGTGTGTTTTATGGTTTAAGATTTTTATTTCTCACAAGAATCACAATTCACTTAGGTGGCGTACAAACTAAAAACATTCCCCTGCGACAAACTTAGCCTTTACTGGTTAAAATGTAGTTGGCAGTCAATCTATAAGTCCTGTGTTCTTAAAAATTTCAGCAATGGGAACGAGAGGGGATAATAAAGTTTTATGTTACTTCAATCAATAATCATTTAATTTTGTTGATAATCTCATGTTAGATGGGAACGGTTAACTTCAAATTAAACATATCGTTTTGATCTTAATTGCTTGGCAAACGTGTTAAGAGAAAAATGACACATCTCAATAAATTATGTTTGTACAGTTAACAAAAAATGACAGATGTTTTCACAGTAATTCATAGATCTTATTCTGAGAATAACAAGAGTCAAACGCAGCAAAGATGTGCATCAGCTTTTGACGCTGATTGTCGCAATGGAGGACACTAATGTGTTTATTAAGGATTATTGTCTGATTCATAAGCTAGTTAATTAATAAAGATAAAGTTTTATAAGTTATTTTGAACCGCTTAAAATTAAAACTTCTTTGCAAATTAATTTTTGAATAATGCAGCCGAGAACACATTTCATAAGACTAAGGCTGAGTTGCACCACCTAACTTTATCGCTAACTAAAACGGTAACCGGTGCTTTTTGTATGGAGTTTGACAGATTTTTGACGTTTGTTAAAGGTAAAGTAAGATGGTGCAACCCAGCCTAAGTAGGATACACTTTTCCTGTAAAACAACTACAAACAAAAGATGCCGCAGTGTGTAACTTAATAAGCCGTCAACCATACATCCTAAGTAATAGAATAGAAAGAAAAACAATAATGCTAACATACAAACAAGAATATTATTGGGGTAAATTACTATACCACGGCATTCTCAACAATCATTCATGTTTTACGACCTTCGTTATAGGTTGAGGTAGTTTCTCGGCTGTTAATATTAATGGCGACCGCTAATAGATACTCAAAGGATAAGTAGCAGCTTATTGTGTGTGTTTAATAAGTCAAACTTTAATAAAGTCAAATACAAAGAGAAAGAAAACATTGAAACATTATTTTATTGCATCTAAGTCGGATAAAATGTCATCGATGTAGGCCTGAATGAGACTATTGTACCTCTGTGAATTAAATTCTAGCTCATTAAGTAAAATCTGTAAATTATACGAGTGTCATAACTATAGCTGCAAAACTCTACAAACAAGAAATGCTAGCAATGAAAAACTATTTAACTACTTTTTATTTATATATTCGTTTTTAACCGACTTCAACAAAAGGAGGAGGTTCTCAATTCGGTCGGTATGATTTTTTTTACAACGATAAGACCGCCCAAATTGTGATGCCGTCTCTTTTGTGTGTTTCTTTCTTTTCTTTTTTTGTTATGTGTGGTGTACAATAAAGTGTGTTCTATGTAGGTATCTATCTAGAAATGTGGGAAGTCTTCGATCCCAAAATTGTCATATAGCAACAAAAACATCCTTCCATATAATAATATTTATAAAGAGATTACAAACATTTGGGTGTTTGTATATTTGTTAAATTGTACAGGGTAATCTCGGGATCTACTGAACCGATTTTTAAAATTCTTTCACCAATAGAAAGCCACAAATTATTGCTGAGTGTCATAGGTATATAAAAACCGAAAAATTCCACGCGGGCGAAGCCGCGGGCGGAAAGCTAGTAGTTAATATGCATTCGAAAGTAAAGACATCAACACAAGTCAATTGACCATGATGGCCGTGACAGTGATCAGATAATAGGTTAAGAAGCACGACTGTATGCTGACAACACTTCGGATGGCTATCAAAATTTCCCATAACGCTCACGAGGAATAGTGATGATACAGCGCCGACAGGTTGGTATGTCGATAAAACTAGAAATTACCAATCTAGTGACCCACTTTTTCTTAGGCGTTTCTTAGGAATAGGTACAGTACTTGTTTTCAAATCATTTTCAATGTTGACAGGTTTGCAGGCACGATGTTCAAGGAAAACTAAAATGTGTTTTCACTATTAGAATGAGATTTTTTTTTGTGCCCTTGAATTAATGAGTTTTTATGTGATTAAATGTTTATTTCACTGTATTTCTAATAGTACCTACCTATTTCCAAACTATAAACACCACCTATGCAGTAATAAATATAATCGTTTAAAGTATTTCTAGACTACCCATTAATCAATTTTATGTCGATTCCACACCATCTACAGAAACCCCATTTCCATTCGCGTTCATATTTGGTGTTGTGCTATCGATTAATTAATCAACGTATCGATATTCGCGGTATAACGATCACAGATATCACGTAGAGTTTAGTGGCGCCGCACGCGCATAGGCCAAGGCACGAAGGGAAATTGCATATATTGATTATTAGAATTCTACACGACTGACCATGAGTGCAATAATTGCATTCACATGCGCCGCGTTATCGCGTGGAATATTTATCTGTGTTTTTCGACTTGTTGGAAAGGCTTTAGATCATCGATAAATGTGGAAATCGTTGACATCATTATTTTGTGATCTAACTTTACCTGCATAGACGACTGTCTTCCATAGGCAGTTTGGATCTAGATTTGGATATTGGATCGGATAGCCAATTCTGGATTTCCAAAGGATCGGTAGTTCCCCGACGCCGCTGGACAAAAATCTAAGAATAAAGATTTCCTAAGGTTTTGTCTTTGAAATTATTCATGACTCTAGATAATAAATTTTATTCTTCGTCACTGGTCCATAGAGTTACTCACCTTCTCAGTTTTTTTACACAAAAAGTTATATTATGAAAAATATATTCAAATAAATATTCATACCAAAGTAAATAACATAGATCGGTTATAAAATAACATATTATTCGAAAGTGATCTTTTTAATAGATATAAGGTGGTAATAATATTCAATTTTAAATTACCCATGCAGATAATCAAACATGAATTTACATTTAATTTATTATGTAGCGATATTACGTGTGTAGCTATAATAATTTAATGACACTTATGAGATTAAATAATAGGTACTGTAAGTGCAGTTTGTAAGATTACATCTTGTATTCACTAGTAACTGGATATAGTATCTTTAGTTGATATCAGATAACCATTTAAGTAAAGAATAACGTAACATACCTACTCGTAATTAAGATTAATTTCACGACCAGTTATTTTTACTGATTTTAATCGTACAGTCATATTTAAATGACGAGTCTCTATTTCGTCCTTTGCTGATAAATAAGAAAGATGATAATTATTATCACACAATAGCCTAACTGTGTCTGTGGTTGGTCTCCCGATTAAAAGATGGGTAGTTCGCTAAACTATTGGGTGAACCCACTTCTTACTTAAGAGTTTTACTTAGCTTAACTAGAGGAGTCAATCTGGAATAGGTACTTTAAAAAAATTGATAAAAAATGGTATCTCTCTCCTGTGAACACTTTCCTTTATCATCACCGCAGAATCTCTCTATCCAAGTCCTAACATAATTGCATACGCAGTTTATTACAAAGTATATACTTGTACATGTTCGTGTGTAAACTCGTCCTATTCTGAAGCAGACCTTGTTGATTGCGTCCAGTCTGTGCACACCGTTATGCAGTTCGGGTCACGGACTGTGTTAAAAACTTACTGCTGTTAGTTTTTTACTATTATACGTGTGGACTTAGAATTTGAATTTTGTGAGAGATATAACAACTGAAAATAACACGTAAATTTTAGGCATCTTAGAGCTAATCTGAGACACCTACAATTTAACATCTAATGTACTATTATGCTCTTTTAAATAATGTTCTTTTAAACTGCGATCTCCAACCCGCCTGCCTAGCGTGGAGATTATGGCAAAACCCTCCACTATAGTGGAGGAGGCTCATAGTCCAGCAGTGGACTGTAAAGGGCTGTTGATGATGATGTTGATGATGTACTATTATGATTAACATGATGCAATGAATAAATGAATTATGAATTATTATGAAGTCACAATCACGGTATTAAATACAATTTATTTACATTATTTAGTTTATGTGACTGCCATTTTCACATCTCAATCGGATCAAAGACTCAAAGCTTTAAGGAAATATCTGACCAAAGCTAATTTAATAGCTTACGCTTTACAAAACCGAAAGTAAATTTTTCCGTAGATTGTTTAGGAAGATTTTTAGGACCCTCAACATAAATAAAATTGTTTGCTCCGTAACGACAACCAAAAGTGTAGGTACTGTAATAATATACTTAGGCTGAGTTGCACCATTTTACTTTAATTTTGACAAACGTCAAAAATCTGTCAAACTCCATACAAAAAGCACCGGTTATTGTTATTTTTACGGTTAAAATAAGGTGGTGCAATTCAGCTTTAAAAGTTAAAGTTAGCGCTGCGTTTATTTTGCCCAGTGCGTAATGTTCCTTCCGCAGTACAGTAGGCGTACCAGCTACCTCTTGTTATTGGCTAGAATTTGTTACTTGAATTACTGGGTCACTGATTACCGGCAGGAATGAAGATGTAAATAATGGGTGCAGTAGACACATGCTAGTGCGAATGAGGCACATTTATGTTGAGGCTATGTTGTGTTTAGGTATCCACTTAAAGTGAGATGCTAAATAGCAGTGAACGAATGGAAACGACTTAAGAGAAATCTTTAATTGTATTTTTGATTCATCTATGTAGGTTTAAACTTCGCATTACTAGTGGTTATAGTACGCCACAGAACGTGATGGAATTAAAACTAAAAGGTTACATAATACTTCTGAAGACGTCACACAGCATCCCCTTTTGCCTGACTCTCTTGGGTTGTGTGTGTCTAAATATTTTACTCGGACCGTTAGGTATTGTTTTTGTAAAATCACTTTAGCATTTCGATGTAACGATATTTTTAATACGGTACCCCTGGAGAGACTAGAGAGTGTGAGTTTACATCAAACGTACTCACTGCCCAGGTGCCCAGGTGCCCAGGTGCCCAGGTCTCGATCAATCAAAGGCCTTCGCAAGCGTAGCGTGGGCCGTACATCTTCATGAAGGTGGAAGGCGTTGGATACAGGCCGCTGTCAACCAGCCAGCCGACCAATGTCCAGCAGTGTACGTACGTACTGCCTGAAATGATGATGATTTCGTTAAAGCTTAATTCAGATTTTCAGGTCAATATTCAATCGGTCAAGTGTTTAGTCAATTTTTGGCCTTATAACCCAACTGCACCAGAAGGAGCGTTAGGTTAGGTTTTTTAAATTTATTGTAGATCATTTTACGAAAATATCCCATCGTCTTTATACAGTTTTCCTCCGTTTATTCTCTCTTAGCCCATTCCAACCAGCCCTAATTACTTTATTACCAGTGCAACATTGCTATGTGGTAGAACCTAGCCTTCCAAGGTGCGATGCAATTATTGGCTGGCTTCCGTGCCCCTGCGCATTGATTTATACTTTTCCCGAGTATCTTGCAATGGATTCGATTTGATTAAGCCGGGACAGTAACTTTAATCAAGGGATGATTTATTCAGCGTACAGCAATTGGGCTGCTGCTTTTAATGGGAGGGTTTTTGCTTGCTGTTAGTTTATGAGTTTTAAACGCACATCCTTCAGAAACTAGGTAAAGTTTATTTATATCTAGCTGACCCGGCGAACTTTGTTCCGCCTTAATGGCAATAAATAAGCAGACTTGTTTTTTAATTTCGAACGGGATAAAAAGTATCCTATGTCCTTCTCCTGGCTCTAAACTACCTCCCTGACAATTTTCAGCTAAATCGGTTCAGCCGTTCTTGAGTTATAAGTGGAGTAACTAACACGACTTTCTTTTATATATATAGATTTAATGTCACAAATTAGGTACAGAAGACGGCACGTCAACGTAACCACTGTGGGTTGTAATTGTTGTTGTAATGGTTGTTCTTGTGCAGTTGTAATAGGGGCGAGTTGGTAACTAAAATGGGTAGCCTGATGTGCTGTCGTATGTACATAAGGCGAACTTAATTCCATTGGGCATTCTTATTGCATTGTAAATATTGCATTGTAAATGCTTTAAATCATTGACCAGTTTCAAGTGCTGACATAGATCGTGTCTTGTGACAGTTTAGAATGACTTTTTTTTTAAATAGGAGGAACTAAGCTCCATCTGGAATCAACCCAATCATAGAATCTGTTACCTCCAAATGCTGGTAAACACTACAATGGTTATAACATTGTTGTTATGACGATAGACTTAGGTTACATGGTAGTATCTTAGCCAAGTCAAGCTCAAGTCAAATACTTATCGACTTAATTCAAATTTAACAACTTTTATTTAAGAACTGACTAACATTAAAAGCTTGTGTAGTGACACCAGTCTTACTTTTACCTAGTTACCTATGTTCCAGAAAGTTTGATGTTATAAAAGAATTGTGAACCATTTTGATTCTTTACTTAACAGTCATATAGGATATAACTGCGCTAAACATAGGCCCTTAATTCCAGACTCCCTATTCTTTAAGCAAAATTGCACAGTGACTAAAAGGCTTAAAACATTTACCTTATACCATTAATCCCTGAATATCCCACAAGTTAGCCCAGTGGCGGATTTACAAATTTGCCGCTAGTAGGCCATTCAATTTTTGCCGCCCCTACTGACTTTTGAAATTCAATACGTTAGTTTAATCCCGTTATTAGTATGATTGTGAACTTAATTATATTTCTGTCAGTTACTAGATTATTATTGCAACCCGCTATGTACTGAAGTTTAATGTTGACCTAAAACAGCAGCATGTACCTACTAATCATAAGGCATGACTTAAAAATACCTACACTAAGTATATGAACACAGACAAAATAATGTGTGGTCAGTAAACATTGTTTTTGTTAAATACTTTTTATTGCACTTAACAGTTTAAAAACAGTACACAAACAATTTCTATTAAAATATAACATGTTAACAATCCAGTTAATGGTGACAGACAATGAGATCAAATAAGTTTTACATTATTTTCTTCCGAGATTTTAAATTTGCAAAATCATTAATTATATCGTCGTATGAAATCTTTTTCATAAGTTCTGACTCTATGCACAAAAGAGA
Source organism: Ostrinia furnacalis (assembly GCF_004193835.3). Classification (NCBI taxonomy): domain Eukaryota; kingdom Metazoa; phylum Arthropoda; class Insecta; order Lepidoptera; family Crambidae; genus Ostrinia; species Ostrinia furnacalis. The sequence continues at coordinate 171,272 of NW_021134775.1, forward strand.
TAAAGCATTAAGCTTTTCTTGACTTAAAGTAGATCGTAGATAGTTTTTAACCCGTTTTAAGCAAGAAAAGCTTCTCTCACCTGAACAATTTGTCACCAGTGTGCACAGAGCCATGCGAAGTGCTATATCCAGTATAATTAGCTAAGAACTACTTATAGGTAAACAGAAAGACCAAGGCTTGGTAATACAGGGTCGCCCAGAAGAAAATTCACTTTTGAAAATTCAAGGAAACGAAAACTGTACATTTTTATAGAACTTTACCTATTTCAATTTAATGAAAATTTAATGCAATTTATTTTTTAATTTACCTTTATTAAATTACATCGCCCAGGAGATTTCCTTGACGCTTACAACATTCGATCAATATACATCAAAATCTTGGAATGCGTTTGTCAGAATCACCTCGAAACCTATTTTCAATTTTTTGCCGAATGCTCAGCTTCATGCAGTTGCTGCATGGTTGTTGGATTATAAAGTGTTAATACCTCCATTCCCCTGCCTGAAATTATTTTTTTGTGGGAACATGTCTCTACCATCTAAATGCTCTCAGTTGAAGTGTGACACGCAACCCCATCTTGATGAAACCAAGTGCTCCGGTCATAACCTTGCGAATCTTGCAGCTTTGAAATCCAGTATAGCGCTCTCAAAAATTAATCATCTTTTCAATGCAACAAACCAATTAAGCTCACTGCCTCTAAGAAAGAAGCGCTAATCTCATTCCAGCAGACTTCTTTTTGTGGGGTTACCTTATGAGCAGAGTATACTCTAATAATCCAAAAACTCTGCAGCATTCATCCATCCTGAATGAAGTAGCTCAGTTGGAAGAGCAGTCGCCCGGCAAGCGGAAGGTCGTGGGTTCAATTCCCGCCTTAGGCAGTTCGATTTTTTCAAGTTATTTATAATTTTCAAACATCCTGAATCCATTTTGAGGTAACTCTAAGGCCTCAGCTTCGAATTTAGCGGGCAGCGGCGCGGGAGCGGCGGCGGCGCGGGAGCGGCGGCGGCGCGGGAGCGGGGCGGGCAACGCAGACCCGTTCTCGAAACAAGCGGGCAGCTCGCGCGGCGCTTTAGTGGCGAAGTGTTGTGTTCGGGGTTGTGTTGTCGAGATATTTGTTTTTATTCGCAAACGAAATGTCTGAACAACGGCGACAATTTTATTTCGATTCTATTCCTAACGCTCGATTTATTGTGGGCAAAAGAAGGAGTGCGCTACCCGCTCGTTGCCCGCTCCCGCGCCGCTGCCCGCTCGTTGCCCGCTCCCGCGCCGCTGTTTTCGAGAACCGGTCTATTTGATTTTACGCATAAGATCCTGCCGCTCCCGCGCCGCTACCGCCGCCGCCCCGCTGCCCGCTAAATTCAAGGCTGAGGCCTAAGGGCTCCTGCACACAACGCCGCCACCGCGCCGCCGCCGCGCCGTCAAAGCATAATTTCGCGCGCGGCGCGGCAGCGGTGTTCACGCGGCGCGTATAAACAGTGCAAAGGCGCGGCGACGCCGGCGCGGCGGCGGCGCGGTAGCGGCGTCGTGTGCAGGAGCGCTTACGAAAGTTTTCCAAAATTTTGATGTATGTTGACCGAATGTTGTAAACGTCAAGGGAATCACATGTACGATAAAATTTATAAAAGATAGTAAATTTTAAAATAAATTGCACTAAATTTCCTTTAAATTGCAATAGCTAAAGTTCTACAAAAATGTACAGTTTTCGTTTCCTTGAATTTTCAAAAGTCAATTCTCTTCTGAGCCACCCTGTAAAACAATATACACGAAGTTATGGAGAGATGGTGCTCGTGCTAGGCTCCGAAGATCTTGTGTTACGAGTTTTTTATTTTATTTTTATTGAAACGCTATTGGAATATTTTAATTTAAATTTTTTAAAATTCATGATAACATAAGTACCTAAGTGTCCTAAGTATATATTACAGTGCGTTTATTAATCGTTTATTTATATATGGATTGTGTATACGTATAATTATAATTTTTTTTCCTGTAAAAAAAATTTGCTAAATTTGCCGCCCCTCTAAATCTGCCGCCCTAGGCACTGGCCTACTTGGCCTATTGGTAAATCCGCCACTG